>NW_016690280.1:1272098-1313703 GCF_001604755.1 Lepidothrix coronata
GCCAGGTTGGATGGAGCTCTGAGCAACCCGGTCTAGTGGAGGGTGTCCCTGCCCATAGCATGAGGGTGGAACAAGATGAGATTTAAAGTCCCTTCCAGCCCCAGCCAATCTGTGATTCTATACATCATGAAACATGGCTTGGCACTAGTTAAATTAAAGTGGTGTTTGTTTTCTCATAGATAAGGCCTTGATTTTCAACACAGTTATTGCAAAACATGGGACAATCCTGAGATACTCTACAGAATGGAAAGAATTAAAAAGAAAATATCCTGGTAGTTGTACAAGGCCCGAGGAGTTGTGGACAGTGAGAGCTACTGAATGAGGGGATGGCATTGACATTCCAGTTCCCAGTCTTCCCTTCCATTCAGAACACGGCAGCAAGAACAGGAGGGAAGATTAATGAGAGGAAAAACTGTGACCACAGCAAATAGAATGACTCATGCCCACTCCATGGTCTTCATTTCTAATCTGGAATAGTAATTTTCCGCTGGACTAGATTAAATATGTTTCTCCTCCTACTGAACCCATGGCCAACCACTGCCTGGGTGAAACCAGCCTCAAAATTATCCCAGCTCTGCCTCAGCCATGCACCGGGAACACAGGCTAGGGACAGGGAAAAGGAAAGCACAGCAAAGAAATCCCTCCTGTTCCCTATGGTTCCAAAAGGCAACAGACTCCTCCAAACACCACTGCTGCAGGATGGCAAGAATCAGCAGGATATGCAGAATTAATTAAAGGGAGAGCACTAAAAGCAGACTAAAGACTGGAAATGATGTTCTAAAGCACAACTCACATTAAGATCGGAAGGGGAACTTCCCAATTTGATGGCAGAAAGCAATTTACTTCAATTAGCAGAGACATAACCAGAGCACTTGCTTAATAGGAGTATTGCATCTCCAAAAAAAAGCAGCTTCCCTAATTGCATCCCTTGGCATTTCTGTGCTTCCACAGCTCATTTTAGGAGAGATGGGGTGAAAGAATCCCTTGGTCCTTTCTTTTCAAATCTCCTGGGATCTGAGCCCTGTCCCAATGAGGAGGACACATGCTGGGCCAAAGAGAAGATGGTCGAGGGGAAAGGCAGCAGGAAGAGCCTTTCTCTGCCTCCTCCTCCTCCCAGCAGAGCCCTGCCTGCTCTCTCCTGCTGTCAGCTGGCTCAGGCTTTGCTAACGTATGGATGAGTCATTCCCAGCAGCTTTGGGAAGTTTGGGCCTGTAAAGTGCTTCTTCCTCCCTGTTTCCAGCTGGGAGGTTTGGGGTGATAGATCCGGATCATCTGATCAAAGCCTGTCTATAAACCAGCAGTACCAAGGACAAGGGGCTCTGACACCCACCCCCACCTGCTCCCCACAACTCTGTCCTGTGAGACAACCTGGCCTCAGGTTTATCCTGGGTGCTTTGGGGCCACTTTATGTCCTTTGAGCTGCAGATTGAGAAGGCTGTAAAGTTCCTCCAAGAAATCAGGAGCTTTTTCTCTAAACAAGCTAAAACCAACAAGATGATGACACCAACATAAACACCCACAAAATGTAGGAATTAAGCACAAGGAGCTCATCCAAAAGCCCTAGTACAGAGTTTTGCATCCCACATCATGAGAAACCATCCCCTGGGAGACATTTAAAACCAAAATACCTGCCCATGCCAAGCAGCAGCCCCGTGGCAACCAGGTAACCCCTTTGGGACTGGGCAGCCCCTGCACAGGGCTCACTGCCCAACCACCAAACCACCCTGCCACCAACAAACAGCACCAGGGTCTTTGCTCTCCAACCCCAATGCCCTACAAGCCCTGGGCCATGGAAACAGTGGCTGGACAAGGTGGGACTGGCACTTCTGCTTGTGCCTCAGCTCCTTGTCCTAGGGAACAGCAAGGATACAATTCCCTGAAATGTGCTTCCCACTCTTTGATAAAAGTGCTCCAACATATTGGACTAAGTCACTTTACCTAATCAGTGCAAGAGCCAACTTATCTCTCTCCTCTGACAACTGGAAGAGAATTTACCCTTCCAGACTTTCATACTGTCCTGTGCCCAGCCCCAGGCCTGACCCTGAAGCCAGGGACCAGTTTGAGGAGGGACCAGTCTAGTCCCATCAAAAGCTACACCACCTAAACCATTCCCACACAAAGGGACAAATCTCACAGTGTTCCACGTCAGCTAGAGGATTTTGTGCTGCTCCCACCTACCTCTGTGTGAGGTGCAGAAATCAAGCTGTAACTCAGGCATGTCCTTAAACGAACCAGGAGCACATCCTGTGGCAAAGGGTGATGCTGCTGCAGGTTTCAGCTTATTTGGGGTCCCAGAGCAAGATGTAGAGAAGACGGTTTTCTCCCAGGTAAGGCTCCCATGACCTGTTGCAAGCACAGAAGCCCCAGAACAAACAACACCCAGCTGTGGACAGGGCTTTTGAACACCCCTGTGGGAGGGGTGATTGCAGATACATCACACCTGCCCACGGGCTCCGGCCAGAGCTGCTGCCCTGGGAGCACTGTGGGGCTCAGGTGCAGTGGCTGCAGCTGATGCCTTTCAGCTGTGACACAGCACGGCCTCATAGGGCATCCTGCAGCATGGCATGGCAGGGTATAGCATGGCATGGCACAGCACAGCATCCTGCAGCACGGCACAGTCTCCCATGGCACTGCATAGCCTCATGTGGCTGCACTACTCTTACACTGTTTCCATTTTCATCTCATCCCTGGAAGTGTTCAAGAGAGGTTGGACGCGGCTTGGAACAACCTGGTCTAGTGGAAGGTGTCCCTGCCCATGGCAGGGGGTGGAACGAGATGAGCTTTAACATCCCTTCCAACCCAAATCATTCTGGAATTCTATGAATTTTTAGCTGCTTCATGTTTCCACTGGAAGTGTCAAAGCCAGTGGGAAGAGTCACATCTGCAGCTGCCCACCAGCCCCTGCACCACACCGTTCTCCTTTTGGCACCAGAGCCTCCCTCAAAGAGGTACCCTCAGCTCCTCCATCCCCTGACACCCACAGCAGGATCAGCTGTTTTGGGGCAGGATGATGCTGCACAGGGGGAGCCACATGTCACAAACCCGACAGAGCAGCTGGGGCAGCAGCTGCCTCACTGCCAGCCCAGGACCTGGTGTGTCCATTCCATGCAGGAGTGTTTGGCAAATGACCACTGCGGCAACCTCGGGGCAGCCCCAACTTCCAGCTGGCCACAGCACAGGGGCTGTCTTGGCATGGAAACAAACCCTTCAAATGAAACCCAGGGCACGGCACAGTAACCCACCCAGACCCCTTGAATTGGTACAACGTGTTTGAGTGGGATGGCAGAGAGAGGAGCAGGAACAAAGATCCCAAAAATACTAAAATGGCACAATCTGTAGGCAAAAGTTACCAGAGGCATTGCGACAAAGACAGGCAGCCTGTGGCAGGGAGGGACGGCCCCACACCCGCTGCATCCCGGGGCTGTTGCACATCTGCAGCCCCTTTGCTTTCCTTTTTTCTTTTTCTTTTTTTTTTTTTCTCTTCCCAGATCACTTTAAAGGTCCAGCTTAGGGCATAATTAGCAAAGCAGTTAAAGTGGCGACCTGGTGAGGGCAGTGACCTCCGGCGGTGGCAGGAAGCAGCAGCGGTGGGTGGGCTGGGGGGGCACAACACCCGCTGGGCGCCCAGGAATCAGCACTGGGTTGTTAAAAGCTCCTTCTCCAACCCCCATCACAGCCTCAATGCCTTCATCTGCTCAAAGAAAACGGGCATTTTGGTGCAATTGTGATGCTGAGCACCCATCCCACAGGCTGCACCAGCATCACTCGCTCACAAGATGTCCCATCCTCACAAGATGTCCCATCCTCACAAGATGTCCCATCCTCCCCCCATCCCCAGCTGGGCAGCACCAGTGACAACCCATCACCCACAGCCAGGAATTGCCCCACCATGAGTCATCCCCCAGCACCAACATGTGTCCATAGTGTCCCAGTTGTCCCTCAGCACTGGCTGTTGGGCCCATGGGACCGTGTTCCCACTCAGGGCTGTCTGTGGCTGCCTTCTCCCTTATCACCACCACGACCTTTGCTGGTCGCAGATTAGGGGCTGGAGCCGGTTGGATTTGTTTGATTTCTGTTGGTGGTTATTAGGCAGAGGAAGTGCCAGAAGGGATTTTGACCTCGAGTTTAAACCTATTCCAATTAGAGCCACTGAGCCTTTAATTACCGCACTCCGGCCACTTCAGTTAAAGCAACAACAAAAACAAACACAAAATCTGGTCAAAGATGGGTTTTTCTTCCCATTGTTCTCCAATCTGCCACCTACTTTGTCCATGTGCTGTGTGACTGTGGTATGGGGCATTTTGGTCCACTAAGCCCCTAGTGCTGCCTCCAGACCCAGCGGTGACAGTGCTCCAGGACGATGCCCACAGGCAGGAGTCACACTGCCCTCACCCACCACCTCACACACCACCCACCAGTGCCCAAAGGATGCTCCAAGGACCATCTCCTGGTGCCCAGATGGCTCCAGTGAAAAACACCTGAGGTTACAGTTCAGTGGCCCATTAGAGCTCACTGAGGGGTGATGGATATTTTGGAAACACCGATTTCCTACTTGGCATAGCTTCTATTAAGTCAATTTTTTTTAAAAGCAAGTCCACAGCACTGTTGTACTTCGCTGCACTTGGCCCTGGGACATGGACTGTGTTTCACTCCCTGGGACACGGTGCACTTTGACTCCTGGCACAGACCCTTCCTTACACTCCAAAGCCTGGGCAGAGATCCCTGCCTTTTGCTTTATTGTTATATCCATTGCTATGACGTTTTATTAACATATTTTAAGTTTAGCAAAATGGGACTTGTGTCCATGTAAGTCCTATGATTCGAAATCAGTTTCTAGGATACATTCTGTGATTGATTTATTACGTAGGGTGACTAAGCCCTTGTGTTATGGTAATTCCCTTCCCTGGCGGGCTTTTGTTTATTCCACAGAAATTTCAGAAAAAAAAGGTAGAATGGAATCC
Organism: Lepidothrix coronata; assembly: GCF_001604755.1. Taxonomy (NCBI): domain Eukaryota; kingdom Metazoa; phylum Chordata; class Aves; order Passeriformes; family Pipridae; genus Lepidothrix; species Lepidothrix coronata. The sequence continues at coordinate 1,277,060 of NW_016690280.1, forward strand.
TGATCAGCACAGCATCTCCATCCTGAGCTGAAATGGGATGGGGTGACAGCCCAGCTGAGCAATGGATTCGGGCATTCAGAGGACCCCCATTCAGGGGGGAGCACAACAATCCTGCTAGTACCTACTGTGTTGTGTTTTATTTGATTAATAACAGGTATCACCACTAAAACAGTCCTTGTAAATGTTCCATGTTCAAGGAGTTTTTAAATAGGTTCCTTAATCCAACTGCTACTGGTTTTGGAATATTGTATGTATTTTCAAACACATTTGTTTCTCTTTCCTTCCCATGAAAGCAATGCCATCTTTTAAACACGAGGCAATGAAAACAACAGTAGGTACTATGAAAACTTAACTCTGTAACATGAAAAGACAGCACCACTTCCCACAACCCCCCTGGGCATGGGCTGAGCTTCTGACCGAGTTCTGTTTTCTGGCCCTCTCAGGTGTTTCCCACCAGCCCCTGCTCCAGGATCTCCGGCAGTCCCCTTGTCCATCACACAGATCTGAGAGGAGCAGAGTGCACCAACCCCAAGGAGAGGTCACAGCAATCCAGCCCGTGAATCACTTCCACTAATGAAGCCACTGAACATGAGTCAGTCCTTGGCTTTGTGTGGCCAAGGCACAAAGTGTTTAATTCATTGGAGCGTTTCTCTTGTGAGAAACGACTTCTGCAGTAAAGCCTAACAGTTTAGAGAAATCATTCCTAAATCCAGCAATATTTATCAACTTCTTGGAAATATAACTGTATTAGCTAGAGCAAGAGGAGAGGGGGAAACATCTGTTTTAAGTAACTGGGAAGTCTCCCATGGACTGGTTTTATTTCTCAGCGTAATCCTCTCTTTTCACATGGATGACCTGGACAATTAGCACCAATCTTTCCACTGGAGCTCCCACTGGAACAGGTGGAAGAGCACCAACAATGGGCAGATCCCACTCCTTTCCTCTGTGGTGCTCCTACCTTCTCCTTAGGCACATTTGATTTCCTCCAGCACATGCTGTTCTCCCTTTAGCTGAGCCTTCTCCCCTTGGGTTCCTTTTTTTCTTTCATGGGAACTGGAAATAAGATCTCAAGATGTGCTTCCTACTGATTTGGCTTGGAAATGACCTTAAAGCTCATCCAGTTTCAAACCCCTGCAGGGACACCTTCCACTATCCCAAGTTGCTCCAAGTCCCATCCAAGTGGCCTTGAACACTTCCAGAGATGTGGCAGCCACAGCTTCTCTGGGCAATCTGTGCCAGTGCCTCACCACTCTCACAGGGAAGAATTTCTACCCAGTATCCCATCTGCCCTCTGTCAGTTTAAAGCAATTTCCCCTTTTCCTGTCACTCCACCATGGCACAGACACTCACAGGTGTGTCTGCCCTCAAAGCCTCCATCCCCCCCCGGCTGACAACGTGCCAGCAAGAAGGCCAAAGGCATGGTCACTGCAGGTGACCACAGACCTGCCACGTAGGTCGTGTAAAGTGGCTGAGCTGTCACAGACCCAAAATAACTACTTGAGTTTGGAGTTGGTGTCAACGCAGACCAAACCAAACGTGGCTTCTCCAGACCCCGCCACCCACCCATCCCTCCAGGTGCTCCCAGAACCGCTGTCTGCGGAGGAACATGGAGCTGTAGGTGTCTGCAGCTTCAGGCCAGCGAAGGAGGAGAAACAGGAATGCCAAATATTCCAGTTCTCCGAATATACAAGCCCAAATAAGGCCCAGATGCCAGGAGAGCAAACACAAGGCTGATCGACCAAGTTTGGGCAAATGTGATTCAGAGCTCCCCAATGCTGCAGATTTTGCCTTGCAGGATAAAATTCCTAATTCTGTATTCACTTACTCCTGTTTGAAGAGAAATCTGTGGAACCTCCATCTGTCTCCGTCAGCCCCAACTGCTTGTTTGTGGGGACTGTGCATTTGAGATGTTCAGCCATGAATCAAAACCAGAGTTTCACAAGGCAGGTAAGTCATGAAACTACCAAAAAATCCAAGAAACCCCCCAAAATTGAGTCGCCGTTTCCTGAGAGGCTGGCATTGCTTGGTTACAAAAAAGAAAATGGACACATTGAAGTGGAAGTCTGTATTACACCTCCTGTGGAAAAGTGATGGAATTCCCCCAGACAATCTGCACTTGTCATCGATAACCAGGTACAATAACGAATCAAAAGTCAATTAAACACTGCCCTACAGCAAAAATTGCTACAGAAGTGACATTTATTAATGTTCTGCTGTTATTTACAGGTTGAACATAGTAAAATTCCAAAGTGAATTACCACTTGGCAGAAAGCACAGGAGTGCACATTAAATCTACATTTCGGACACATCAGTCTCTGCTAACACAAATTATAAAAGCAGGAATTACAGGTATGTTAGGAATTGTCTCAAAAGTCCCAAGCCAAAGGGAAAAAAAAAAGGCCTTTGTTTTGCAAGATAATTTTTTTATACAAAGTTGCAACGTGATCTTTCAGTTTTACACTACCGAAGTGTTCCATGAAAACCCCCGCATAGCCCAAAAAAGTAGGTAGTGCGAAAGGAAAGTTTAGGACAACACCGAGAATATACACTGTTAAAAATTAATACTTGTGCCACCTCTAAGTAATCCTCCCTCCTCTGACACCTTGGAACCTGGACCACAGCGACGCCTTTTCCTCCAAAGGCAGCACAGGTGCTGCTGGATGGCAGGTGTGCAGCCACCGCGGTGCTGTCGCTTCAGCTTTTGAGATCATCCCTTTGCCGCCGGCGCGCGCGGCTGGACAGGACAGGACAGGACACAGTGGATGTGGGCTGGACAGGACCTGGTGTGTGGGGGCTGTACAGACATGGTGTACAGGGGCTGGACAGGACAGGGTGTATGTACAGGACAGGACACTGCGCACACAGGCTGTACAGGATGTGGTGTTACACGGGCTGTACAGCACATGGTGTTATGTGGGCTGTACAGGACACAGCGTACATGGGCTGTACAGCACATGGCCTTATGTGGGTTGTGCAGGACATGGCACACACGGCCTGTGCAGGCTGTGACATAACGGGACTGTACAGGACATGGTGTTACGTCGGCTGTACAGGACACAGAGCACACGGGCTGTACAGGACATGGTGTACACGGGCTGTAGAGGATACAGTGCACACAGCCTGTACAGCACATGGCACATGTGGGCTGTACAGGACACAGAGCACACAGTCTGTACAGGACATGGTGTACACGGGCTGAACAGGCTGTGGCATAACTGGATTGTACAGGACACAGTGTTACACGGGACACTGTACATGGGCTGTAAAGGACACGGTGTACATGGGTTGTACAGGACGTACTGTTACACAGGTTGTGGTGTTACACAGGCTGTACAGGACACGGTGTTACACAGGCTGTACAGGACACAGTGTTACACAGGCTGTACAGGACACGGTGTTACACAGGCTGTACAGGACACGGTGTTACACAGGCTGTACAGGACACGGTGTTACACAGGCTGTACAGGATGTGGCACACGGCACACACGGGCTGTACAGCACACACAGAGCCCAAGCAGCTCCCAGGCTGGAGGAGGAAATAAAGCAAGCCTGGCCCCTGCTGGCTCCGGGGACGGCTCATGCTACCAAATCACAACAAACTATCGCTGTAAGGCTTTATTAGCACGTCACAGACTCGACTGCAATAGCTGTTTCAAACATTAGCCACTAATGATTCAACAATTACAGAATTCTGCGTTAATTATTAAAATTGTACACCTAAAAACAAATAGAAAGAAATGCTTCTCCTTTTTTCTTTTTCCAACAGTACTTTTATTTATTTATTTTAAAGCAGGTGATTATTTTTTCTTCTGCTCCAGAGCCTTGATTCACTTCCTGCAGGTGTCCTGCTGCTTCTTGGGGGGGAATTCACTAATGCAGGAAGACATTTGCCAGAAAACATCTGTCGGAGAAGGATATTGAACACCGAAACTATAGTCAGAGTGTTATTTTGGAAAACAGAAGGATGTCGTTCACACAGAGCACAGGATGTCTAAAGACTTATGAAGTATCTCAGCACACAATGGCATGACTCCAGCAAAGTGCTCAGGAGTCTGTGCATATTTTATGGGATAATGCCAGGATCATGTCCATTATTGCACACACAGGTGGAACAGTGAACACCAGCTTCCCATTGGATTCATTTCACCAGGCTGTATTTTATGGTTTGCACTAATTACTCCCCTCCTAATTTTCTAAAAATGATTCCTGCTCTAACATTAAAATGCTCATTCACTGTCCCCTTCTCATCGTGCCCCGTAGAAGAAATCTCATCTTCAGAACAAGAGTACACTAAAAATCCAAGTCTTTTGCAGTTTCCTCTCTCAGAATTTAGGATTAAAGATTTATTTTCAGGGGAATTGCCAAAGTTGTAATACTTATTAATTATTCTGGACATTTATCTCAGTATATCAAAAAGAGAAAGTGCTTTTTGAAAGCTCTAAAATGACACATAAATAAGAATTTAAACACTTTACACCTCCATCCTCAGTAGCAAGGAGTGAAGCAAGGTCTCTAAAATTGTAATTTCAAATTCCAAACACAGGAAAAGTCTGTGCAACAAGAAATCATACAGTTCCCTCAATAAATGGAAAATAAAGTTTTGGTAAAGAAGCAAAACTTAAAAAAAATGTTCAGTGAGGCAAACTAAGATGATAAAGCTGATTTTAAACGCTCACACTACGTGACCATACAACTGGGGCAAATAAACCCTCTGGTGACTCAGCAGGAATCAGAGAGGATATTACAAATCCTGGAGGAGGTCATAAACCAGAACTTTGTTAAACAGAACTCAAACCCATAAATAAATTGACTGAACTATTTTTACACACTATCACCAGTGGAAAACACTGCACAAAGGCTGTTTTGTGCTGCAGGTTCTCCTCACAGACTAGAAATGAAGCAGAATCTTAGGCAATTTGCAGTTCCAAATAAAAGGAAAGTGCATTTGGAAAATCAAGGCTCAGTTTTAAAATCTGAACAATTTAATGACCCCCAATTTGAAGCGGGGGTTGGTTTGGTTTCTTTATACCACTGGCCCAGCTGCAATTTCTTCTGTCTTGGGGAAATGGGAGTGTTATTACCATATTTCTAAAGGGAGCATCGTGTTGCATTCCCCAGCTGGGAAGCAACTTATTCCAGGATTTCCTTCCCCTCAGGGAGGGACAGTTAATGCCAGGCCATTATCTGCTGTGAGCAGGAAATTATGCTACAAGGGTTCAGCTACTTAAGCCTCCTCCTTTAAAGCCCCATTAAGGCAGCAAGGCTGAAGTTCAGCATTAAAGCAAAAGACTTGCAGGCACTCAGGTTTCTGAAAGATGCTCAGGCAGGACAGTGTGTTCAGGTGGGAGGGGCTTTTGGAGAGCAAAGATGTGCAAGAGTGTAATTTCTTCAGGAACTTGGCAGCAATTTCAAACAGCAGGCAAAATTCAGACAAATTGCTCTTTCTGTGCCAATAACCAAAGGCACTGGCACCTCCCTCTAACAACATTTTGTGACCTTTCCTCATGTTTAGGACACATCACATGTTTCAAGCACGTGATTAATTCTGAAAGACACATTTGCCAAACACAGTGTAATACCAAGGGGCAAGACTGTTCTTGCAATATCTAGTCATGGAATTAAATGAATATACAATTCCTCACAGTAAAAACTCAGGGAGAAATGTCAAGTATTCCTCTGCTCCCCATCAAGTCACAGACACAAGAGCTGGGTATGGGATACCAGGAAACAATTATTCCCTGCTGCCTTGTGTTCTAAAAATATTAAAGCAAAGAAAAGTCTAGCCTAAAAATGTTTCTACATAGAGTTAAAAACAAAGCAGAACAAATTCAGGAAAGTAGAAAGTTTACCTTTAGTAAATAAAGAGAACTCTGGTTCTGGGGAGAGTGGAAAAAGTGTCTGGCATCTTCCTAACCTTTGCATAATTAATAAATCCTCTGAGAAACAGCAGAAAACCTGGAGGGAAAAGACATTTGTCCAGTTAACATAGTGTTACTTCTTCAGTGAGAGAGGGAACAGTTGAACTCCCCATTACTAGTACAGAGAGACCTCATCCCTGGGATGCACAAGAGCTGATTACATACAATAATTATTGTTGGTAGCAATGACATCTAATCTTTCCATTTCAGGCAATTTCAAAACCAAACTTCCCTTGGGCAATCACAAAATTTTTGACTACAAATGAGATCCAGTCACTCCCAAAGCAGGATAAAGAAATTAAAACCAGGAAAACAACAACCTACACTTCCATTTAAGATATAAAACAGATAGAGTATCAGTTACAAGCACTGTTCTTTTCTTTACCTCTTCTGGATGGTAATCAGGATGCTGCCACCAAGAAATGGCAGCAGAAGGACAGTGCTTACTTGCCTTTAAAACCTGAAGGCATTTAGTAAGATGAGTATGAGGGTGACAATTCAGCTGTACATCTACACACACACATATTTAATAGCCAGGAAAGCTGTGCTCACAAAATCCGAACTGCACTTACAGAGTTTTTAAGCATCTTCCCCTGCAAACACTCACCTAGTACAAGGAAGACCCACCAAAGCCAATACTGACCATCAAAGTAACCGGGAAAATAGGTGGAGAACTGAAAACCAACCAAACAAAAAAGATAAAGGTTAGAGCACATGGAAATTTCTGAATCCAAATCTATTCCCACTAATTTCAGCAATAACCAGACCAACACTGCACACAGGAGACCACATGGAATGCTGCACTTCACCAACTGCACTGACTGCAGGGAACAAGTTACCTCCACAAACTGTTATTTATTGGTTTTCTATACACATCACACCAACTCTAACAAGGGGAACGGGACAGATTCAATACCCAGCCATAAACTCTGGCAATCAGTGGAGCTCAAGGGCACTACTGGGCAAATATTCCTATTTTAACTTGTGTCCTTGATGCTCATAAACCACAGTTGCAATTTCTGACAGGGAAGACCAGGCTTGCAGCAGTGCACCATGTTCATTACACTGTAAGGCTGGATGGTATAGCCATTGAAAGTGAAATCCCAGATCTGTGGAACCCTCTGACATGATTTTCTATTGGGAAAATTACTGCCACCACTATTAGAGCACTGAAGTTCTCTGTGCCAGTGGAAAATACAGTATAATTTCTTTGTTATTATTCTATTCAAGTCTAAGAACCTAACAAAATGTAAACTTGTTATCAAAGTTTAAATCAAATCCGCAGTTAATGTCACCTCTTTCTGTCACATCTCTTAATCCAGCAAACAGTTCTTAACACCACTGTTAAAAGATGGCCCCGAAAAGCCTCACTGTCTACAGAAAAAGTTAACAGACACTGTATTTACAAATTAGAATTCCCAGCCCCAAAACATGAGGTATGAAGTGACAGCCTAACACTAATGCTCTCTACTTCTACTTATGCACAGCTAACGACATTCTTTGCCTGAAATTCAGCCTTTCGGCCTGTGATGTCTGTGTGCCATCATTTCACGGACTCCAAGTAACTTCCTGATGGAAATATTTTCTCACAGTCCCTCCAAAAATACACAGTTGAACAGAACAGCAGCTTCGTCCTGGTTCCCTCCTCTTGTGCCGCAGGGACTCCGCACCAGAGGGCACCAGAGGGCTTCTCCCACTGAGACTCTTCTCATCAGCTATCCCACATTTTATAGAATTCATTTATTTCCACAGGAAAGCCTAAGGAAATGAGACTGGAGAGGCACATCCCTGTGCTGATGGCAGGGCTGGCTTTACCTGGGTAAAGGTCTTACACAGATCAGATCATTGCTGCTGCTCAACACACAACCACATCCAATACAGCAGCTCTGTCAGAGAAAGCCACATTTAGAACGAACCTCAGAATGGTTTGGGTTGGTGGGAGCCTTAAAGCTCATCTCTTCCCACCTCCGTGCCATGGGCAGGGACACATTCCACTAAATCAGGTCACTCCAAGCCCTATTCAGCCTGACCTTAAACACTTCCAGGGATGGAACATCCACAACACATACCTGAGTGTGCAATCTGTATTTTCTTTTACTATAATGATACTTTCAGCACAGAAACAGGAAAGAATTATGAAAAAGCTCTGTTCTTAGAGAATAAGTGGCTCAAAAATTATTTCATTTTTAAAAACAAAATTTATCACTAACTTCAACATAAGGGAGATAAAAACAAGCTGGTTGAAAAGTATTGGTGCCTGTGCACGTTGTTTTGCACCACACAACTTACCCTGACAATAAGGATCCACTTAATAAGAGACAGACCAAACCCAGAAATGGCCCCATATCGTCCTGCAGCTGAAGTAGTCAGACAGAAAGACAAGAAAAATCCAATCCAGTTGAAGAGGAATGCCACTGAAAAAGCAGGAGAAAAGCAGCAGGTCAAGCCACCTTTATATTCCAAGAGAAAAAAAAATCATAAACACCTTGCACACAGTTTTTTCCTGATGCTACATAAACATAAGTGTGAACCAAACTATTTTGTGTCACTGCTTCAAAAGAAATTCATTCCATCATGTACTTACTGAAGAAGGTGAGCATGAAAATGCCATCATTTCCTATCCTCAGCTGGTCAGTGTCATCAAAGTCATCCCGTGTCACAAAGTCATCATCCTGCAAATCAGAGGGAAACACCACATGGGGGGATTTAAGTCAGTCCAGTCCATTACAGCAATCCCAGTTCTGCATGTGGCTCTTCAAGAAAGGGCTGGAATCCTAAATCTAAAAGGCTACAAATGCAAGCAGGCAAAAATTCCTGCTTCTCATCCTCAGATGATGCAGGGCACGAAATGTTATCTACATAATATGAAATTTATTTTTAACATAGCCAAGATCCAGCATGTCCTTCTCACTGTAAAGAATTCCTCTACTCATCAAAAAATTATCATCTCAGCAAGGAATTTGGCTTCTGTGAAGAAGTACAATGAGCAGTGGACACCTAATGCTAGCAGGGATGGACAAAAGGGCTGAACAAGAGATAATGTTGAAAAAGCAAAAAGAAATAATTCTGACAGAATGGTTTTATCATCCTTGTATCAGCTACACTGACCTCCAGAAAAGTCAACTAAGTAAACAGCAGGAGTATCAAGGGTAGATATGCCAGACAGCTGAAGAATTAATCCTAAATCTTTTTAAAAACAGAAAACCAAAACCCAAAAACCAGTGACAGAGCATAGGACTACAGCACAGTCCCTCTGTCAGCTTGCCAAGCTAATCTGGATAGCACATGCTGGTATTACGGAGATGTCTGACATCATCACAGTGCTCAGAGGAAAATTAAAAAGAAAAAAAATAGCCACAGAGCTCTCAGGAGTGTGTAATATCACTGCCCCAGAAAGCTTAAAAAACACACAAAAAACCCCCCAACACAAAAGAAAAAAAGTCATGGCATGTGATGGGCAGGAGTTAAACAAGAAATTCTACCCTAGAAAAGCTGGGACACCCAGGCAGGCAGGTGCACTCACCCTCCCAGGAACCAAGGGAATGGTGGCCTCAGCCTTGGTTCTCTCTGCCTCGTCGTAAGTGGGCAGTGTGGTGGCCACGTTGTACGATGGCGGCTTCGGGAATCCTGACTCATCCTTGTAGTCAAAATAAGCTGCACAAAAAACAGTTACAGAGAAGGCAACTTGTCAGTTCCTTAAAAACACGGTGTTGTGAACGAGAAGTGTTCCAGGTGACTTCAAACAACTCAGTGCCTCTCCTGTCCCCTCCCCACCCTTCCAGCCTCTTGCCATCCTAAAACATTAAGTGGAAAGGACAGGAGCACCTTATCTGATGTCAAGCAATCCACAGAACACTACCTGAACATGCCTGGCTGTACTTATGTTTAAAACAACACCACTTGCTGTGTCTCTCCTGATTTGGATACTCAGAAATAGTTGTATTTCCAGATCCAAGTAGTTATAAAGTGGTTATTAAAGTTATTAGTGACACGACAGGAGGATGAATCAGAAGTACAGTTCTTATGACCAAGTCCTCAGTTAGTGGAAAGTGCAGGAAGAGTGAATTCTTTAAACGCTTTTAAGTAACAAGTCCTTTTGGGAAGGGACACAGCATCATCCAAATGCCAAATAATGAGAGGAGAACCACAAATCCTCATAGCACTTTGATTTTTAACTGTCTTCAATTTACTGAGAACACTGTGAACTGTAACTTGAACACCACTTGATGGGATGACATCAGACGAACACAGCCAAAATGCATCTCCTAAACCACAAGTACCAACAAGGCTCTCTGGATCAATTCTGATTCCTGCAGCTTGGGAAGTGCCAGCCATCGACGAGGAGAGCAATGAACAACAGCAGAGCAAGCCCAGCCCTTTCCTGGCAGGTAAATTACCTGTGTTCTCCGCAGAAATGCTGCTGTAGGGCGGAGGGGCATCGCTCACCACCGGCGCAGTCTCACCTGGCTCCTCTTCATTCTGCAGCTGAACAGACCCACACACAGGAGGTTAAGGGGGGTTCTTGAGTGCTGTCACATCACCCCTGCAGCTTTAATTGCACACAACAGACTCTTCTGGAAGGAGACTGTTCTGCAGCACCACGGGACACTGAGCAGCTGCTCGGCCTCCCTCCGAAGCACTCCCACTTGGAATGATCAATGTGCCATCTAGGTTTTAATGTGTTTTTAAATCCTCTCATCACACACCTGGACTCCAATAAAGCACAGCACACAGCTTTCCAGTACCTTTCCATTTCCCTGGCACTTCCTTAGCTCCCACTGCTTAGGAGCTGCAGTTGCATGTGTTTTAGTCAAAGAAATACTGTGACATACCCAACAAAAGACTCCATTGCTGCCTGTGGCTTTGCTAAGGAAGTGTTTTTCCATGGATACATTACATAATGATGCACGTAAGTATGAATCTTGCCATTTCCCTTCAACCTTTCACACTGCATGACTGAAAAGAAGACGGTTTATTTTGTGCACTGTGCTTCCCACAGGCTCTGTATAAATAACCACGGAGCTATCACGGGTACAGTGTCACTTGCACGAGGCAGGTGTGCCAGGCTGGCTTTGATCAGGGAAGCAGCAGTACCAGGCCAACAATTCAAAGCAGAACACACCAGAAATGAGGCTACAGCTGCCATCTCGTTTTTAACTTCTCTCCATTTCCCATCATCTCAGCAGCAAAGTTGCTGAGGTTGTCTGCAGAACAACAACTCACCTCAAAAAAGCATCCTAGGGCTGAACCACTGCCCTGAGCAGGAGGTACTGCCCTTGTTTGCAATCACCACTGAACAACATCTTCTTGAGCTTTCCCTCCTGCACATCCAGCCAATGCTCCTGAAGCCATCCATGACATTTTGCCTTCTTTCCTTTGGAAAGACATGTTGCCATTCAAGTCCTTCCAGACCTAACTCAGGGGTTGAGGGAGTGGAGCTATGTTTTTATTTCACTTGTACATCTTATCAGGGGAAAAAACCCTAAGCAGCTCACACTTCTAAAGGCAGACTTTGGATATACAACTGTGTTTTGGGTTTCCATTCTTTTTGCTGCCTAAGATCAAAGGTTACAGAATCCCAGGATTGTTTGGGTTGGAAGGGACATTAAAGCTCATCTCATTTCAACCCCCTGCCATGGGCAGGGACACCTTCCACTTGACCAGGCTGTTCCAAGCCCTGTCCAGCCTGGCCTTGAACACCTCCAGGGATAGGGCAGGCACACTTCTCTGGGCAACCTCTGCCAGTGAAAGTCTATAATCTATAGCCTGTTCCAGATCAGACCACATCCACGTCCTCTGTGAAAGTCTTGACTGGGCTTAGCAGGTGACAACACGAGCGATTCTCCTGGCAGGTCCAAGAGGTTGCCTGAGAGGAGAAAAGGGGAGGAAACAACACTGGGAAGTGCTGGAAAAAAATCAGGAGTGTTGTCCAGCTGTATCAAATCAACAGGGCATCACAGCCCTGCACTCTGATTCACCATCAGCTGGAGCTCACCCTGCTCGTGTGACAACAAGCCGCCAGCCTCTCCCCATTCACGTTTTCCAAACAGAAGAGGTAAGAAAAAATAAGGGTACTGATCAGCCCCAAGCCTTCTGGATAAGAACTCCTCACATGACACAAAGCTGAGCCACTTCCTTGAAGAAGGAGAAATTCAGTGATCCGGATGAAAATTTAATCCGTGTTACGCCAGGAGCAGCTGTGGCTGCCAGTGGGAGACATCCGAAACACTGGTCCCTGGCCAGATGTGAACCACAGCAAATAATCCCTCCCTGTGCCCTGGCAATGAGGACATGGGTGTGGAGGTGGCAGGGCCTGCCTCACCTGCAGCTTTAATGAGCCTCAGGGCACGAAGCAATGACAGGAGTAGCTGCAGCAACTCCCACCACAGCAATGCATCTTCGTCTTCTCAAACCAGCTCACTCAGCATGAGCCCTTTCCAGGAAACAAAAACGCCGTATTTTATAAACCCATGGCACTCAGCCATTAGAAGAAAATGCAAACTAACTTGTGAAGTAATTGTCTATTAAAATATGCTTTAAAAATTAAAAAAAGAGACAGCACTACTGCAGCCTGCATAGAGCACGAGGGGCAACCAAAGGGACAGAGAAACACACAAACTACTTGGTTCAGTCTCTCCCCAGAGAAGCTGTGAGTGCCCCATCCCTGGAAGTGTTCAAGGCCAGGCTGGATGGGGCTTAGAGCAACCTGGGATAGTGGAAGGTGTCCTTGCCCATGACACAGGGTGGAACAAGATGAGCTTTAAGGTCCCTTCCTACTCCAACCATTCTGTGACTCTTCCAGCTTTGCAGTCTATGAATTTACAGAAAATGTTCTGCTATGCTTATTGTCAGTCTATCCATGAAAATCCCACATTTCTCGCCTTTTTTCCTTCTGCCTATGCAAGACCCAGTCTGTTAACAGAGGAGGAAAGGCTCTGGCACACCTGGGACACTCTGGATACCACATGCCCTGTGTTACCTGCTCTCCAGGCGAGGGGGTGGCAGAAATTAAACCCCTCATGTCTGTAAGAAAGAAGACATGTACAACCTGAGAGTGCAGTCACCAAGGAGGGGGAAGGAAAGCACTACATGTGACAACACTGAGATGAAACAAAAGAAGACACAGGTAACTGAGTGGAATATTAACTCCTACCACTGGTTCTTCTTTCAATAGTAAAAATACATGTTCTTCCACCAATGTCATGTGGGAGAAAGCAGCTGAATTCACTGCTGGCTTCAAACATCACTATTCAGGTAATGACACAAAAAATGCAGCTACTTTCTAAAGTTGAGCTCGAGGCTGTAGGAGGTTACAGTTATAAAAAACAGATTTTTCTTCTAATGGACAAGGTACACAAATGCCTTCCAGCCGTTTTAATGATTCCAGGCATCTAAAATTCAACTAAGTGCCTCTTAGCAGAGCAGGGAGGGTTCATGTGACAGGAAGAATGACTCATGAGGCCTTGCAGGGCCAGCAGTGCTGTGCTGCCCTGGCCTCCTGTCTCCCACCTGCCCTGTGCAGCTCCAGGTCCAGTCTCGGCTCCCAGGAATTCCCCTTTGGGCCACTCCTGAGGCTTCAGAATCTGGAAAACCTGGTTAAAGCAGTGTTTGATTTCAGTCTGTTCAGCTGAGGCTGTGGGGTCATTCTTTCCTTGATTCACTGATGGATTTTAGCTTTTAAAGCAAGATTCTGATATTTGTGGCAATACAACAGTCTTTACAGCCATGCATACAGTTATTAAAAACAATTTGGCTGTGATTGCTAAAACAACAGAAAGCTCCCTGACAGAACATCCAGAGATATTTATTTTCCAAAAACCAGCATCAGAAGCCTGGCACTGAGCAAGACATCACCTCTGGCTGCCACTTCCCCCTGAGTGAGACATATCCCATGTAAACACACATAGCACAGCAGCATGAAAGTTCAAACTGTTTGGAAATATTTCCATGTAAACTTTGAAGAAAGCATTTCCAATAAATATACTGGTTAATTCTTCCAAATTTCCTAAACTCAGCATATGGGCTGCTGACACAGTTTTGGATCTTTAAATTCCCCTTCCCCAAGTCCTTAGTCTGCATGTAAATATTTTTACTTTAAATCAGCATTTCTACAAGCTTGGCCTTAGCAATATATCACAGTAATGTGTTAAGTTAGCCATTTATCATCAATGTTTACTGTGTTCCAGTTCTTACTTTACGTTCTGGCACACTGGACAGAACTGCACAAAAATCCCACAGAGGAATTCTAGAGTGAAGACAACCCTCACCAGATCTCAGTTCTGCTGTTACTATGGTTTCTCCAAGATTATTAAAAAGGCAGATATTTAGGCTAATGACAGAAAGAAAATCAATATTTTTTTTTACAAGGTGACAGGACTGATTTTTTCCAGAACTATGAAATCATAACCTTTGCAAGCCAAATGTTAAAATAAATAAATATCTAGAAATGTGTATTGCTACTGAACTTGACAGTATTCCAGCAAGGCACCAGCCTGCCCACAAAAAGGGTTACACTCATTCCCATCACAACACTCCTGACTCTTCTCCTTCCATATCCCTGGCCTTCTGGAAGCAAATTAAAGTTGCTGTCAACTCTGAAGAGAACTACTTTTATTGACTTATGCTTCACTTTAAATGCACCCCACTTCGAAATCCTGACTTTTGCCCAATGCTGTTGCAGATTCCTGTAACTTAGTATCATCTTATTAATCAGCAGGAATAATGATAAGCTACTAGACAAGCCAACCCACACCCATCAGCCCTCTCCTTGATGAGCAAATAACTGTTTTCTCCCATAGGCACTTCCAGCTGATTTCCTGGAGCAGTGCCAGCCCTGAGGAGCGTGTCTGCCCCAGCTCCCTGCACCCAGCACAAAGTGCTGAGCACTTCTTAGGTGACACATTTGGCAGCTGTGCTAAGCCAACCCTCCCCTGGCTTCTCCCTGCCCCGGGGAGATGCCAATGCTCCTGTCTGAGCCGTGCTGGGAAACCGCTTCTCCCCACGGCCCTGAGCAGAGCCTGGCTCTGGCGAGTGGCCTCCAAGGCCTGTGCCAACCTGAGATTTTCTTCATGGAAAGTGCTGTCAGGCATTGGAAGGGGCTGCCCAGGGAGGTGGTGGATTCATCATCCCTGGAGGTGTTCAAGGAACGACTGGATGTGGCACTCAGTGCTCTGGTCTGGTTGACAAGGTGGGGATCAGTCACAGGTTGGACTCGATCTTGGAAGAGTTTTCCAGCCTTGATGATTCTGTGATTCTGAAATACTCCTCCATTTTAATAAAGGACTGAAAACTGTGCCTCCACTTTTTTCCCCAAAAAACCACCTTTTTTTTCCCCCAGCTGGACCAGCTCCCTGGCGCACAGTGAGAACACAAGGAGCAGAAACCAGCAGGAACACCCACCTGAGGGGACGTTCACAATGACCCTGGGAGCCACCAAGGTAAAAACACAAACCAAAACGTATTTTACATCCGTCAGAATACAACCTGTGCTCACAAGGATGCTGTTCTTCTCTGACTCACTGCAGCCAAGGGCCTGACAACAAAGAAATACTCCTCAGTCCTGGGAAACACGCTAATGTAATTCCCTCCTTTCTGTTCAAACGGGGAATTAGACCGGTCTGGACAGACTGTAAACAAGCACTTGGGCCAGCACAAACCTGCACTCAGACTGGTCTTAGACTCGAGTGTTCAAGGTCTTAATATGGAAGAAGTAAGTTTTAATCTTAGATAGCTGTAATTAAATTTCTCACACTTAACAAAGCATAAGGCCTTCTGACAACATTCAGGATCAGATTAATATTTTTCTGGACATTAAGGCATCACAGAAAGAATTCTGGATCTTTTAAACATTTTAAAATATCGCATTTTTAAAAACTGTCATATGAAGAAAGTTAAAAAAATCTGATTGTGCCGTCATATACCAAATTTTAATATTTCACAAGAGGAAGAAACAGAATGCTTGGATACACCTTATTACTGAATTTTTCTCAGTAGTCCCAATGACAAAGGATCAGAATTCACACACACAGAACTCTTCATACTTGCTTTCTGTATGGCTGCTTTTAAGACATGATGCCAAGCCCACCTAAAGAGGTACAGCATCCTCTGGGAGCCACTTAACAACCCGAAGCCCTCAGAGATTGCTCCTACAGCCGCTTCCCAATGGGTTTACTGAGTCCCACTGAATTTTAGTGAAGAGCGAAAAGGCACCAAATAAGCCCAACTCAGAGTGCAACACAATCCTGACGCCTGAGATAATATTTTATTTAAAAGTGTGCATGCAAAGCTATTTTCTTCTCATACACAAGCTGTGAGATGACACTGGACTGCTACTGTTTCCCTGCCTTTCCCACATCCTTTGAGTTTTAGAGATAGAATTTGTTTTAATTCTATAATTACTTCTTCACATAGAATCACTAAAACCTTGTGAACTCACCTGACAGGTACTGTTGCCTACAGAGGTGAGTGTTTCAGAAAAAAACAACCAGACTTTAGTCACCTGAGCACAGCCCAGGCTGGACACAGGACAGCTTCATCACAACCCCAAAGCAGCAGCTCTGCAAGTGATTTTATGCTACAATTTTTTTTTAATCTTTACTGGTTTTTATGTCAATGGACACCTCCTTTTCTATTTAAAATAAATTAATAAATAACAGTGTAAACAACCTACCCTGGAAGTCTTCTTACCATTCTTATCTTTAGCCAGCACATCTGCACACTAAAAGTACCTCACTGAGGAAACAGTCACTGACACCTCTAATTCTAACCGCTGACATTAAAAGATTTGGTACATTCTTATTTTTTAGCTTTGATTTGTGTGCCCACCTAGTTAAAAACTTAAATACAAGCTTAAGGTAGCCACAAGGCAGCAACTAACACCGGCCTCCCTGTTCCACTCCAGCCTTCCCAGATATTAAGGAAGCATTATGGTCCTTCATGGATTTAAACTCTATTCCCATTCTATCTTCAGGAATTCTATCTTCTACAGTCAGGAATTCTATCTTCTACAGTATCACTGAAAGAAAAACAAACAAATGGAAAAATCTTTCTTCCCTATTTTTCCCATAGCCACCTCCCTTTATGGAATGATTCATGATCCATGTAAGCCTTCAACAAGTGGAACAGGAAGAAATGGCACTTAAAAAGGAATGTGTCTTCATTATTTAACACTCCCACCATTTCCTAGGTGGGTTTACATTACTCATACACCTCGCATTTATTTTCGAATGCTTCAAGTGAAAAGCAGGCCTGGCTAACACAGAGTGTAAATAAACCTGTTAAAGCCGGGCTATTTTTTCCAGAATGGAGGGTAATTTCTATTCCGAGGATGAAATACAGTTCTGCCACTGAACTCACAATCCAGGGGCTATGCTCAAAAGGCTTTAAACCCCTAATTCCAACAAAATCCCTGTATAACTTTCCCAAAGGCAGGTCAAAATGACAACAGCCTCCCAGTGTCCCTTTGTGGGACACAGTGTACCTTTTTGGGACACAGCACTGCCTGGGACAACACTTCCAGGGCAGGCTGAAGCCCTCCTTCCATCCCAAACCTCTCCCACTCCCACCTCCACAAGCACAGCCCTGGCATCCAGCCTGCAGAGGAGGATCCAAATCCTGCTGTCTGCCCCGGTCACCCTGCCCCAGCCCTGCTCCACATGGAAGGGGTCAGGGAAGCTGAAATCCCTTCTCCCGAGTTTTAGCTTTATTGTACATCAAGCTGCACTTCCTCAGTTCGTGAGCTCAGACTCGCATCGCCCAAAGCCACCATCGCAGGCTATTTTTTATCAGATTATCTAATGCCTGAACAAAGCCCAAGGTTAGAAAGCTGGCTTTGGAAAATAAATCAGCGAACAGCCCTTGAGCACTGCCCGCGTTGGGGAACGGACACAGGTTGTAAGTTTGTGGAGAAGGGGCTCCTGAGGGGCACAGCCCACACTTCCACCTTCCCAACCCCCATCCACAGGGCAGCACGGGCTGAGGAAGGGGTGGGTGAGGAAACACACAGGTTTCAAACTCGTTTATCTATTTCTGTTGTTCTCAGATCATGCTCATTAACTATCACCTTTTTTCCCTGAAAATACAGGCACTTGAAGAATCTTACATATTTCTACATGTTCAAATAGTGCCCACTTCTCACCAGTGCTGCTCCTACACACACATGGATACACCAGTAACCCTTCCTGGAGCGAGGATACACGTTCCCAGCATGTTTGGATATCTACCTGTACAGGAACCACCTATGAGTGTAACCAAACCCACTAATCCATTACATCCATCACTCAAAAAAAAAACAACAAACCCAAGTTCTAAAATTCTTCCACTGCCTCAGAATCCAATAATTTAAAGGATTTAAAGAGTTTGTTCTGAATTTCTCCAGGTTACCCCCACTTACTGGGTCCTGTATTCACCTCTAGCCCTTACAGTTATCACTTCACTATTAGTCTGTCAACATTCATTATCGTACATTCACACACACAATAAGTTTCAAAATACGGAAGAAAAATAGATACATTCAATGCTAGAGAGAGACACTCCCACACTCTCATCTCCTCTTCATCTAAACCCCAACTCTGCATTTTTACAGCTTGCAGGGTTTTTCAGAGCAACACAAACATTAGGAGCCAGTTCAGCAATAAGACACTTCACAACATGAATACCTGGGTTCTGGCAGAGGGCAAGGAAAGAAAAGCAATTTCTAAAGAGCTACACAAAAGTGAATACATTTACATGTGAAAATCTGACTCTGTGCTCCAGTTACACCAGTCGCTTCACAGGCCTCCATTATCTGCTTGTCTTTAGCAGTGCAAATCCTCTGGCACAGCCTGGCTCCCTAATCTCCGCAGCACCACGCACGGCTACGCTCCACAGATGAGTCTGCTCTGTGTCTGTGAGGTGTGAGCAGGAGCTGGGTGAACAACAGCTTTACACAGCCCTCTTTAAGGAAACCAGGAGTGTATCAGCCAGGAACAGGGTGACCAAAGACCAAGGCAACAGGGTCCTTCAGCAATTCTGTCACCTATCCCCACGAACTCCAGGCGATGGGACACACTGCTAGATCCCTTGGGAAAAGGCTTTTGTGAAGACACTTGTCAGGGTCGACAACAACGGCAGGACCGCGCCGAGAAAGGCGATTAGTGCAGAGACCTGGTTATTTGTCCCTACCAGTTCCAAGAACAACACAAAGAGATTTGCCATAGTAAGTGAACTGTTTATCACAGAACACAGTTAAACATCTGTTTAGCACAGAACAACCAAAAAATATAGCCTGAGTTTTACTTAATTTCACATTTCCAGCATGTAAAAACACAGAGACCTCCAGCTGTCAGATGAGACAAGTATTCCATCCCATGGGAGGGTGTATCTCGAACTCTTGACGAGAGCGAGCCTACCCACGCTGGAAATGCTACCGAGGAAAAGTCACAACACAGCGATTTACTGTGAGAACCTCGGTTCAGCGAGAGCGAGCTGTGTGTGCTGCTTTGAAGGATCTCTCCCTCACTTGAAGTAAGGAATTCTCCATGTCAGAAAGGCGCCGGCCAGAACTGGGTCACACCGGGGGGCCCAGCTGAGCCCCGACCCTTCCCGAGGGGCGGGCACTGCTGACAAACGGGAGGCAGGGAGGGAAGGACTACCCCGAATGCCCGAGGGAGCTCTGCAAGGCCAGCCCCTGGCCGGAGGGGTTTCAGAGGAGCCTACACATAAAAGGTGGAATAAAACTAACGGTGACCTCAGGCCGATGCGGAACGAGCCCGTTCCTCGCGGGTCCCGGCGGGGTTCGCTGACCCGCGGGGGGAAACGACCGGCGGGGACAGCGCCCTGCGCCAAGGTCGGGACCCGCCCGGGACAGGACAAACACCCGGCCCGGCGCACACTCCGGCCCTGAGACAGGGACAGCCGGCCCCGGGCACACCCGGTCCCGAGCACACCCGGCCCCGAGCCTGCGGGAAGCGGCTCCGCGGCCGAGCCCGGCCCGGCCCCACGGGGACCCGCGGCCTCCGCCCCGGGCGCCGCCGCCAGCACAGGCCGCGGGCCCAGCCCCGCTCCCGGCCCCGCCGCCCCGGGAGCCGCCCGGCCCCGGCCCGGCCCCGCCGCCCCTCACCTGCTGGTAGCGGCCGGTGCTGGGCTCGGCGGCCGCGGCCGCCATGGCGCTCCGGGCTCGGTGCGGGCGCTGCGCAGGCGGAGGCGGCGACGGCCCGGTCGCTGCTCGCTGCGGGCTCCGCTCGCTCCCGCCCTCCCCGTCACGCTCGGCCGCGCCGCCTCCCGCCCCGCCCGCCGGAGCCGCCCGGGGCCGCGGGCAGCGCTCGTGGGGGAACGGAGTTACAGAATCACGGAATCTTTGAGGATGGAAAAGACCTCTGAGATCACAGAGTCCAACCTGTGACCGACCCCCACCTTGTCAACCGGACCAGAGCATTGAGTGCCACGTCTAGTCGTTCCTTGGACACCTCCAGGGTTGGTGGCTCCTCCACCTCCCTGGGCAGCCCCTTCCAATGCCTGACAACCTTTTCCAAGACGAAACTCCTCCCGATGTCCAACCTGAACCTTCCCCGGCACAACTTGTGGCCATTTCCTCTTGTCCCTTGTTCCCTGGGAGCAGAGCCCGACTCCTACCTGGCTCCACGCTCCTGTCAGGGATTTGGGGAGAATGAGAAGGTCCTCCCTGAGCCTCCTTTTCTCTAGGCTGAGCCCCCCCAGCTCCCTCATATGCTCCTCACATGACTGACTCTCCAGCCCCTTCCCCAGCTCCACTGCCCTTCCCTGGACACGCTCCAGCTCCTTAATGTCCGTTTTCTGTGAGGGGCCCAGAACTGGACATAGCACTTGAGGTGCCTCACCAGTGCCAAGTACAGGGGAAGAATCACTTCTCTGGTCCTGCTGCCACACTAATCCTGATACAGGCCAGGTGCCATTGGCCCCTTGGCCACCCAGACACACCTGGGCTCATGTTCAGCCGCTGTCGACCAGCACGCCGAGGTCCTTCTCTGCTGGGCTACTTTCCAAGCAGTTCAATCTAACCAGGGTGGCTCCAGGGCAGCTCCACTGGTGCCCAGAGGGCAACCAGAACCCCTTGGAGCCAGCCTGGATTGCCAGAGGGACCTGGTGTGTCACTGCCCATGGGGATGCTACAGGCCAGCAGCATGGCCCCAGCATGTGGGAGCTGCAGGAGTGACCCCATGAGCTCCATGCACTACACAAAATGTACATTGTGGGACTCAAGTATAATTATTCAGAGTGGAAGCTGCCACAGGACGTGTTAGCTAAACATAGGGAGTCAGAAAATTGATGTAAACTCATGCTGACAAACACTGCCGCCTCAGCAGCAACGCACCAGGGCCAGGGCTCAGAAACCAGCACTATATGAGCCATGCTGACCAAGCCTTGGTCCTACCCTGTCCCACCACCACATTGCAGTGCCAATGTATGCCCATGAAGGCAGGGAAGAGGCAGTGACTGCTGCACCACAGCTGAGCCAAACACAAGATGTTGGCCCACTCTTCCAAAAGCGCCGTCAGCTCTTCCATATCCACATGAAGCAGATGGTGTTGCAGCTCAGAAATTTCTTTCCAGAAGGAGCACGTGTAGGAAACCACGCAGCGAGAGAAGTTGGTTTATTCAGGGAGTTTTTGTGTTGTTACATTGGCTAAGAGATTTTCCAGCTTGTGTAACCTTTATTTTCTACGTGCACAGTTCAGCTGTAGTCAGGCTTGCACAAAATTACCCACATCAATCCCTAAGGTTGATGAGATTTAAATATATCAGCTTTAGGATGAGGAAGGCTGAATCAGCCCCTCTGGGATTCCAAGCTGCAGATTCAGAGTTACAAGCGTTTAAGCCTGAGGACATGGTTTTGAACTGCAACTCAGTCATAAATACATGCCTCAGTGCTCATTATTCCGTACCATAATCAGGTTGGATTCTTTTTTCCCTGTATTTTGCCTTTGAGGCATAGGTAGTTCATCGATGTCTTAGTGAGATGAATGAACATCCCAGTTCTCATGCTGAAGAGACCGTGAGGGATTTTAGCCAGGAATAACCTCAAAGAGTGACTCTTCTTTGAGGAGTCCTACTGGAGATGCAAGGAGAAGGCAAGTTTCCTGCAACACAGGTGCCTTTGAAGGAGCTGGAACAGGAGCTGCAGGCACTGACAGACTCTGGTTTCACCTTTCCACCAGATGCACAATTTGCACTGAGAATTTTGCTGGAGTAAGGAGCTGTCCAGATGACATGCATGGATTTAGTTGCCACTGAGGTGGGATTACATCCCTAAGTAAGGCTGTAGCCACAGTGGTAATTAGCTGCACAGTGATTGACTTGGACAATGTAGAGACTAAAATAAGATGCAACCTGTACACACCCCCAGAGAAGATGCTGGAATGTATCATGGAGAACTGGTGAAACTGTTTGTGTCAAAGCCATTTTGGGGCCAGTGGAGGCAAATCACGGCCTAATTAGTCCTTCTAGTCTCAGCACGACTGATTCCGGAGGGGTAATGGGAATTTCTTCCAGCTGCTTTCCCTGTTATATTTTATTTTCTTAGGTGGGGAAGCTCTGTAGAAAGATAATGCTGTGGTTACAGCACATGACTGGTTCTGCTTTCATTTCCCTCTTGGTTTTAGGCAAATCACTTCATGCCTCTGTGTTTTTTGACTTTTCCTCCAGTGCAAAATGTCTTTTCTCCCAAGAGACACTTGAAGCTCAAAGTCATTCCTTTGAGTGACTTCCGCATGGGATGTGCTGTGAAAGCATTTGAAAGCAATTGAAAATATGACAGAATTGCAGTGGAGTGAGTCCTCTGAAATCCTGGCACTGTACATGTGTTCCTTTAATTATTGTGTAGGACTGAGCAATAAAGGAAAACTTTTAATCTCACTTTGTAATAAATATTGAACATTAAAAGCTAAATAATAAAACTCAAAGGCAGGGTGGGTTAAAGCTAGATCAGTAAGACATAAGCAGGACATTAAAACTAGATCTTTCTTTTAATCTTTTAGTGCTAAATTACCCAATTAAGAAAAAAGCGAAGACAAAATATTCACATGACAAAAACTTTTTTGTCATCACTATAAAGTATTCCTGTGTCCCTGAAGGCAGAAGCACTTCATGTGCAAGAAATGGAATCACAGGCATTGAATATACATAGATGCTATGTCTTGTTTTCCCATTGTGGAATAATATCCTGAATTAGAGCTGTATAATTAGGCTGGAGAGATTTGTTAAGGATTAATAAATGCTGTATAATAGATGTTCCTCCCCAAAACATCACAGAAGACTTCTGGAACAGTGAAAAGATAAAAGCAGGACAGGGAACAGGAGGTGGATTTAGATGAGATATACAGAATAAATTCTTCCCTGTGAGGGTGGTGAGGCCCTGGCACAGGTTGCACAGAGAAGCTGTGGCTGCTCAATCCTTGGAAGTGTTCAAGGCCAGGTTGGATGGGGCTTAGAGAAACCTAGTCTAGTGGAAGGTGTTCCTGCCCAGGGCAGAGCAGTTGGAATTGGATGATCTTTAAGGTCCCTTCTAGCCCAAACCATCCTGGGATTCTATGACAGCCCCTGCCCAAGGAAGATGCCCCACACCTCGACCAGCCTCAGCAGTGGCAGGTTCCTGGCATGGCAGACACAGGTGTGGGTTCCATACACAGCTTTAGACACACACAGAGCTGCAATTTTCGGTGAGTGCTTGTTGTAACAACAAAAGCCACTCGGTCACATCGGGTCTGCTGGAACGAGGAGAGCCCCAGCGAGCACAGCCACACGTCCTCCAGCCCGGGCAGAGTCAGGCGTAAGCAGAGCCTGGTTTACTGGTGCAGAAAATTATGCCCCAATAAGCCCCGAGTATTGTAAGGAGGAGGAATGAAAACAACAGCAGCACTGAGGTGGAAGACTTTCCCAACGGGACTTTTCTCCTGAGATCCAGCAGCAGAACCGAGGGGCAGATACAGAGTGATCCGGCTGAGTTGTGCCAACATGACGGGTGGTGCACAGGGCAAGGCAGAGCTGAGCTCCAAATTGCCTCCACCTGGCACAGCCAGCTCAGTCAAGCATGGTTTTTGGAGCCCCACCTCACTGATTTCACCAGTGTCCTTTGTCGCTCCATTATTTCTTCAGCCTACTGGAGAAATCACAATTAACCACTGGTTAATTTAATCTTGCTGTCCAGATTAAATCCTTTACTGCTTAGGCTGGCAGTTTTTAACCTGGTGAGGAGTGAAGCCCTGCCAGCTTTCCCATGGGAGCCTTGTCTGCAATATGGGAAGGGACTGGCATGTGTGCTCTCTGGAGCTGCCTGCTCATGCGCTGCCCTACACACTGGCTTGTTGTGACCCTCCCAAAAACCTCCTAGCTGGGATTTGAGTTGCTGCTGGGAGACCTAAGCTGTGAGCAGGGCTTGCAGAAAAGAGCAGCTCCCCTCCAGATCTATCCAATATGGGATGTTGTTTCTCCTTTTCTTATAAAGTGGGTTGAGAAGGTAAGTGGAACATGCTGGAGCAGGAAGAAGTGACCGATGGTGGATATTAAAAAGATTCTTTAATTACAGGATCTGAAGACTGAGTCCTTCATGGAGATATTTTTAAATTGTTTCTTTTTTTTTTTTTGAAAAAAATCCCAGTGTTCCCAAGGAGTTCCCAGTAGCAAAAGCCCTGGTCTTCTGAGCATTGTTGACTCTGATCCCTTCAAGATGGGGCAAAAGAAAATGCTGTGCTTGTTAGAACTCTCCTGTTCAACTTCTCCTGCAGAGAAGTGTTTGTTTCCTTCCATCTGCTGCTTTTGCAAGGAAGGAAAATCAGCCTGTTCAGACACCAGGAAGTTCTTCAGCATTGCAACAGCAAGCTGAAAACGCAGAAACAATAACGGGCCGAAATTATCATACCTAAAAATACTCTGCATGCGAGTCACAAGCATGACCCAGCCCCAGAGCAACTCAGATAATGCAGACGGCAGGGAGTGGATCCGTGGAATGTGGGCAGCACAGGGGCACGTGCCTGGCTCTCCTGACCGTTGCAGCTTTTTCTCTCACCAAAGCATGTTTTGCTTTTACTGTGAGCTGCCGGCTGCCTCCTGTGTCTTTGTGCCCTGTAGCTGCTCAAGCCGCTCACACGGGAGATGAAAGCCAGATCCTCTACAGGCAGAGCCCCACAGCTCTTGGATTTAAACCGAGCCCATCCTTACAATGGGATTGTTTCAGGCCAATCCTCAAAGGCAGCAGCTCTCCACACCTCCGAGGGGGCGCAGGGCAGGTGAGGTGGGAGGCAGGATAGGGTGGCACTGCCCACAGGCTGCTCTGATGGCAGACAAACCACACAACCCGCAAGTCACCCCAGGGGGGACACGGTTCTTGCCCTACAGCTACCGCTGTGGGAAGTCTGTGGTGTCTCCTTCAATCAATTCCTACGCGGGCTGTGCCTCCAGTATTTGCTTTTCCTAAATCTCCGAGCCCTCGCTGCGTTTCCATGGTAACGCTAAGGGATCCGATGTGGGTTATTTGGAGACTCGAGGTTCTGGTAGAGAGAGAGCATCTCTCTCTGCTGAGCCCTGCAGCAGTTTTGGCTTTGTACACCAGAAGCTGCTGTTGTGCTGCAATAGCGGTGATGTGGAAACTCCCATGTGTGTGTGCAGGTCAGGTGTGCACTCACCTTCGGGCCAGCAGCACCTGGAGAATGGACTGAAGCAGCCCCGGGAAGCAGACCTCAGCAGACCCCTGAGGTCTGAATCGTTCAGACCTCAGCCAGGTCCCCTCCTCCTCTCCATCTCAGCAGAGACACAGCCCCTGCTTAGCCCAGCACCTTGATCCTGTGCCTCTGAACCCACTGATAACGTGATTCCGGCCAGTGTCCACAGGACCAATGGGTCTGTCACACTGATACGATCCCAATGGGACAACTGGAAGAGCTGTTTCACACAGAGCCAAAGCCCAGGCTGCCCTGCACTGCAGGACAGCCGGGAATGCTGCTGCTGTGAGCTCCTCACCCAGCACCAGCCACCAAGAGACCTGCCTGCCTGCTGGCTGACCACTGCTCATGGAAACACATGGGGCTTGGAACTTATTTAGTCTCTGTGGCTTAAAACCCTTCCCGTGTCTGACCACAGCCATCTGGCTGCAGCCTGTCACACCCATCATTCCCTATCCAAATGCAAACCGCGGTCTCTCCACGATGAGACAATACCAGGAGCACTAGTTCTAGCCAGGTCATTTAAATTATTAAAATGAGAAGGAACCGCTTGGGCTGGATCCCAGCAAAGCAATTTGTATCTTATTCTTTCTTCTAATGAAAGTTAAAAGCTTTCTAACTTTGAAGTAAGGGCTTTGCATCCCAACAATGATCCAAACCTGTGCGAGGAGAGGTCAGGCACGTTTCCATCAGAGCTTAAAGGCAGCCAGAGCAACAGCAGGAGCGTGTTTTGGAAATACCATTGTGCCAGGAACAGCGTGGACACCTGCAGGTCGTGGTCCCTCCATCCCGCAGAACACCCCCAATATGCCCTGAACTGTGTCCCTACAGGATAGTTCAAGTGTGAGAGCAGCTTGTTATGATGTGACAAGGCTCTGATTTAGGGATGAAAGGCTGAAGGACGGAGTCGGGTGGATCCCTGCTGTGACGAGGGCACCCCAGCAGAACCGCATTGAAATATTTGCTGCCTTTTTAATAATGTATTTGGTTCCCAAAGCTTTATCTGGCCAACGGGCCCTCTTGCAGTGCTGGCGACTGCTTCATCCGAACAGCCGGGTGGCAGCCGCGGCGCATCATTCCTGGGTGGATTTAACCGCTTCCCCGAATTCTACCACCAAACCCCGACCCTGCCACCTCCCGGCTCCCCGGGGCCGGGCCCGGCAGGGCCGCGGGGGCCGGGCCGGGCTCTCACCGCCCACCGACGGGGCGGTGCGGGGGGCGGCCCGCGGAAGCGATCCGGGGAGGAGGCGGCGGCCCCGGGCGGCGGGCGGGTGATCCCGGGCGGAAGCGCTCCCCGGGCGAAGGCGGCGATCCCCGGGCAGAGGCGACCCCGGGCGGGTGATCCCGGGCGGAGGAATCGATTCCGGGCGGCCCCACCATGAAGCTCATCATCCTGGAGACGTACTCCCAGGCCAGCGAGTGGGCGGCCAAGTACATCCGCAACCGCATCGTCCAGTTCGGGCCGGGCCCCGGGCGGTTCTTCACGCTGGGGCTGCCCACAGGTGGGTGCCGGGGGGTGGGAGCGGGGCCAGGGTCCAGCCCGGCCCCTGCCCCGGCTGAGGCGGCGGCTCCCCGCAGGCAGCACCCCGCTGGGATGCTACAAGAAGCTGGTGGAGTATTACCGGAACGGGGACCTCTCCTTCAAGTACGTGAAGACCTTCAACATGGACGAGTACGTGGGTGAGTGCCCGCAGCCAGCGCTCCTGGCTCTCCTTCCCTGCCCTGCCGGGTGTGTTTGTCTCTGCCCTTGCGCCTGGTGCCGCAGCCGGACACCACAGCAGTGCGTGGCGGGGCAAGAAATTCCACCTTCAAAGGGCTCCAGGTAAGATGGAACAACATTTCATAGAAAGACAGGATGACAGAATCAGTTAGGATGGAAAAGACTTCTGAGATCCTTGAGTCCAACCTATGACCAAACACCATCTTATCAACCAGACTGTAGCACTGAAGTGCCACATCCCATCTTTTCTTAAACACCTCCAGGGAATTAACCAAGGTAATTATGGGGACAATTTAAAAACCTGTGGAAGAAATTTGAAATTTTTTCCATAGGTTTGAAAACCTATGGAAAAAACCCCAGATACTGAAGGGTATTGGGTGTTGGCTGTATTACACACACTATTACAGACACTGCTGTATTTTATCTGCACTGACATGCTGACCAGGTAAGGAACCAGCTTGTCATTGCAGGCTCAGATAGTGTGCAGCATTAACTACCACCTTTGCTCTGGGATTATAAAGGTCACTGTAGCTCAGGTCCCTTACTTAGTGTGTTCCCTGAATGCCCTTCAGTAACTCCTGCTAAGATAGCAGGGGACTGTTTCTTTTCTGAAGCTGTGGTGAAAGAGCCTCTTTGGAAGAAAGAGAGTTCCAAAGGTGAAAAACGTACAGGCTAAATATTTGCTAATATTAGCTAATGCTAATTTTACCCCGGTCAAGAATTTTTTCTGTGAACAATCCTAATCAAGCAGCATTAGGGAATAAGCAATCCAGTGTGGGTTTAGAGCATTTGAGGGGGAAAATATGCAATAATTATATAATTATTATTATTTCTCAGGTTTTTGCGCCTTTTTTTTAATCACTCTTGCTAATATGAAGTGGGAGGAAGGCTGAAAAGGTACTGACAGATGAGGCACGGTACACACCTGCTTTTCTGAAAATCTGCTGCGTGTTAATATGGGCACATGTCTTATAGGAGCTGTTGTGATTGACCTAAATTCTGCTATTTAGGAAAATAAAAACAACTCATGAAAGCTGAGGGAGTGACAAAGGACAGACAGATCAGTGCTCCATTACCAAAGCCACTCCAAGGGTATGGAAGTGCTTTATGTTATGATGTTTTTCCAGTTTGTCTTAGTCCTGTGCATGCTCTGTTACCAGGTCTCCCGAGGGATCACCCAGAAAGTTACCATTCCTTCATGTGGAAAAACTTCTTTAAGCACATTGACATCTCACCAGAGAACGTCCACATTTTGGA
The DNA here is from genome assembly GCF_001604755.1 of Lepidothrix coronata. NCBI lineage: Eukaryota > Metazoa > Chordata > Aves > Passeriformes > Pipridae > Lepidothrix > Lepidothrix coronata. Next base: position 1,305,625 of record NW_016690280.1, read on the forward strand.
TGGAAATGCACCTGATCTCCAGGCAGAGTGTGACGCATTTGAGGAGAAAATCAAAGCAGCTGGAGGAATTGAACTCTTTGTTGGAGGTGAGAGTTGTCAGGATTGTTCACTTCCAGTGTCTTTCAGTGGATTTGCAGTGAAAGGCACCCCACAGTCCACCACCCTGGGCACTGATGTGTGCTGGCAGCCTTGTCTCCCAATGTACTGCTCCCACAGTTTTCTGTTTTTCAATCTAGTCAGTGAATTGTTCAGGAAATGATTAGCAGAAGAAATGGGAAGAGCTAGAATGATACAAATGCAAAATGTATTATAGTTGTCAGTGCTGACAGGAAACTCCTGGGAGTAGAGTCCTCTGAGCCAACAGGAGCACAAACTTCTCCCATCAGTTTGCCTTGAGATTCTGCCACCTACTTTGCTTTATTGTTGTCCCAGCACAGTTAGGGAAGAGTCTGTTGACTTCAGAGGGGCCTTTTGCTGTCATTCTACCAGACACAAATTTGAGCTTGACCAGAAGAATTGCAGGTGTTTTTTTCAGATCTGTGTTTCTGGAAGCACTGACTGTCCTTCTTGTGGGAGAGCTGTTAGCTCTGCTCCTATAGCTGACCCTCTTCTCCTGCTATCTCTGTCCCAGGTATTGGCCCGGATGGTCACATTGCCTTCAACGAGCCGGGATCAAGTTTGGTGTCCAGGACACGAGTGAAGACCTTGGCCATGGACACCATATTGGCTAATGCCAGGTTCTTTGATGGTGACCTCTCCAAAGTCCCCACAATGGCCTTGACAGTCGGAGTAGGCACTGTCATGGATGCCAGAGAGGTTAGGAGAAAAGCACTGGCTTCCTATAGTAGCTCTGGAGCAGCTAAAAGTTATCCTGTTTTGAAGCAACAACCCTGACTGCCCTTCTCTGTGTCTTGGGGTGCAGGTGATGATTCTGATCACAGGAGCCCACAAAGCCTTTGCTTTGTACAAAGCCATCGAGGAAGGCATCAATCACATGTGGACAGTGTCTGCCTTCCAGCAGCACCCCAACACCGTGTTCGTGTGTGACGAGGATGCCACACTGGAGCTCAGAGTCAAGACAGTGAAATACTTTAAAGGTGAGTGTTTGACCAGGCCAGGCAGCTCTTTTGGTAGTTTTTAAGTGGTACAAGCCATGCTTTGCATTAGATGTTTCTGTGTAATCACCTCCCAAAGGAGTATATTCCTTAAATATACTACAGTAATCAGTGTGAAGGTAAATGCTTAAGTGCTCAGGTGTAAGGGCAAAGGAACAAGGACACCAGTAATGTCTAATTTCATCAGCATCCAATGAATGACACTTTTGCTTTATTATATCTACTTAAATCATCTTTTTACTTTCTCCATCAGGTTTAATGCTGGTTCACAACAAGCTCGTGGAGCCCTTGTACAGCATGAAGGAAACAGGAGCAGAGAGGAGCCAGTCTAAGAAGCCATACAGTGACTGATCTGCTCGGGGCAGTGCTGAACCAGCTGTTGAAAATAGCTGGGAAAAAAAAGGGAATTTCTGCAAAAACTGTTCTCATATTTGTTCTTAAATTAGCAGAATGGTCATATGGTTGCTTCTCTCCATTAAAGAGACAGATGCCAAACACCTGCCTTAATTAACCAAATGGATGGATCCAGTGCACTGTGTTCCACAAACTTCTGTCACTAACTCATTCTCTGAAGGTGAAGTCAGTGAAGGATGAGTTGTTTGATCTATGAACTGACTGTAATCTTGGACTGAAGGCTGCAAAACTGAAATGTGAGGATAAGTGAAAGTACAACACAAACCGAGTGGGTAATCACTTTGGGGTGTATTCCTTGTAATTAGGACAAGTACCTCGTGTGTCATTCTTTCTCCATGAAACACTCCTGCATTAGACTAATGGAAAATGGGAAGCGAACTTGTCCAAGTGGAGAAGGGAAAGCTTCACATGAGCAGCCCCAGAGCCAGGAGGGGGTCAGTGAGAAGATGGAGCCAGGAGGAAGATGAGAAGAGACAGTGGGACCTGAGTGGAGACACAATGCTGAGACTGGATAGAAAGATAAAACCTCCCCATGGGGACAGCCAAGCAATGGGGCAGATTCCCCAGAAGCTGTGCAGGCTCTGTCCTTAGGAGGTTTCCAAAATCTGACTGGATAAAGCCCTGGCTGAGCCCTGCTTTGAGCCAGATGCTGGACTTGCGATCACCTCAGCACAGGAGGCTACAGCAGCATTCACCCACACAGGGTTAATCATGCAGTTTGGGCATCTGAGGATGTTATTGATGTCACACAAGAAGCTCTTCATGTTCAGTCCCAGGGTATAACTTTCTATGCCCTGGTGCTTTATGAAGTACTCAGAAGGGTATATTTGTTCAGATGAAGCAGAAGTGACCACTGTGCTCAGCACTGTTCACTGTAACAGGGCAGAGCCTGAAGCAATACCTTCTCTCTCCTCACTGCAGAACCTTCCATTGCTCTCAGTAAATGCCAAACCAGCCTCCAAGGAAATACTCTGTTCCCACTGGCTTCAGCCTCTCTTTAAAAACAGAAGTCCCACATGGGTGGACAACAGCCTGTACTAGCAAGACCCCACTAATTCTGATATGTGATTCCATCCAATTCTACCACAGGAGGGGCAAGAAAACTGACCAACGTTTATTTTCTTTATGCAGAAATTTTGTAAGCTGTTGATCTGTAATGCAACTTTCTAGACTAAACATCTTTAATTTTTTCTAAATGGTGGCATTGACTGTATCTGTGCTTGCGAAACCAAAGCTGTCCTGGAAGCAGTTTGGTAGGAATAGCTCCCTACTTCCTTGCCCAGTGTTTGCTGGCAGGTTTCCACCAGACACCTGCTATGGTTCTGTCCTGCCAGGCAGCAGGCATGCCACATGAAATGTGGGGGCCTTTAAAGGAGAAAGGAGGAGGCCACAGCTCTACCTGGTACCACAAAGTGTTTATAAATAATTTAATTGTGTGCACAGAAATGGTGAAAGCGAGGTTTTCAAAAGGGGAAAAGACTGAGGGAGAAAATCTGCACTCTGTTGCCAGAGCTGCTGCTTTGCTCTCTCTACAGGCAGATGCTGGTTTTAGCTGTCCTGCCTTTGCAATACCAGCTGATTGTCCTACATGTGCAGTCATCTGCTTGTCCCTTCCCCAGAGAGTCTGTCCTCCTCTGCCTTGCTGCAGAATCTGGAAACTCCAGTCCAGGGGTCCCCGAATTTATAGACAGGGTGGTGGCTACATTGCTCCTCCTCCTCCCTCCACACAAAGTCCTTGAAAGCTGAGGTGGTTCATTGCTACATCTTCCAGTACTTCACTATTTGTGCTCTGGTACATCCCCAGCCATGGATCTTCATCCCCATGTACCCTTTGGCATCCCAGCCCTGCCCTCAGCCCACCTCTGTCCTGGTTTAGGGGATCCAGTGCCATCTCCTCCATCCAGGCAGGATAAGGAGGTTTATGCATATGTTTCTCCTTGTCACAAACATTCCCCATGCCCACATACACAGCTCAGCAGGAAGAAAGTCCCCTCCAAAGGCAGGCAGCTTTGTGATTCAGCCTGGAGAGTTAAAAACTGGCCAGAGGGGAAACAGCTCTGAGCTGCATCCAACATGGTGATCCCAGAGCAGTGTCCCAACAACCACCCTGTCTCAGTCAGGGGCTTGTACCTCCAAGGGAAAACCAGGGCCCTTTGGGTGGGAGGGCACTTTGCATACATAAATGTCCAAAATTCCATGAGCAGAACACATGCTGTGCCAACTTCACTTGGGAGCTCTGAGCCCAGCTCTGGGCTGTCCCATTCCACAGCCCCATGGCACAACAACACTGGAGCCAATGGCCACCTGGACACTGACCTGTGCTGCCAAATCCGTACCACAATGAAGACAAACAGAGAGACAACTGTGTTTACCATCTTAAAGTGAATTTAGTGCATGTGAAAGGTGCAGGAAATGCAATTCAAATCATACACAATGTAAACTTCTCCTACACGCTGACCTACAGCCTAAACTGAGGTGAGATTCAGTCTCACCATCTCATCTTTTTAATCTCTGCCTCTTCTGACAGAATAGACTCTCATCCTCTGGGAAAGGAACTGAAGCAGCACTCATTTTGGCCACATATCCCAGTATAAATTTATGAAGTATCAGTAAAAACTGAGTGAGAGGTGATCACTTTAAGTTTCTGAAGAGTCTTCCATCTCCTGACCTATCCCTCCATGCCCTACTACTTTTGAACACAGCACGTAGCTTTAATTTCCAAATAAACTTTTAGACTGTTCTGCAAGTGGAAAAACTTATAAAAAGTTAGTGGTTCCCTCCAGTAATTACCTTCATGTTTATAAAACTACTTGCTGAGATTTTAGGGAAAACAATTTGCTTTCTGAATAATTTGAAGTCCAAAACTAGTCCAGAAGCAAAAGGATCAACTAATCAAATTTCTTATGTGAAGAGTTAGTAAAAAATAAATTACTTCATCATCTGAGAATACAAGGTAATTGTCAGTATCTTGAAGAATCATCTTTGCCTGGTACTTTTCACCCTCTCACATCCTCAGCTCACTGCCTTAGCACTCATCACTGGAAAAACAAGGAGAGGCAATGGGAGTGAATCCAACAGGAACACCGGGTTGAGTCACCAACCTGACAGAAATTTCTGGAAAAGGCTGTTGGTCATTTTCTGCCCAAGCACTCAGTGATGCAAAGGCCCAGGCACAACAGCCAGCGAGAAGGAGGTTGGGGACAATCAGCTTTAATGTCATTAGAAAGTACCAGTGACAGAACCATGAGCTGCTTTTCAGAGAAACACGTCAGGAAATTCATAAAAGCAACAAACTTTGTTGCTAAACTTCCCCAGTCCAAGCAGCACCACTAAACAGCTCCAGAAAGAGCTCTACAGCTCTAACAAACTGCCCAAACCCCCACAATATTCACGATCCAAGAGTCTCCAAATGTTGGTCTCCCTAAAGAAACCCCCAAATCTCTCTGTGATTTGAGGCTTCTGTTTGCTTTTAAAAAAGGGGCATCTCTTGGTATATATTTTTCCAGTAATTTTCCAACTTCTGACTGGTTGTATTTAATATGGTATGTCTTTAATAATCGATGTGATTGTTAGGGCATTCCATGATGATCCTGACCCCAGGATGGGTAAAGTGGTCTCCTTTGGCTTTGGCAACAGGCTCTGAGGTGTGAGTATCCTGCAGTGCAGGGTAGTTACCACTCTTCTATCACACAATGGAAGTGAAAAGCAAACAAAAGACACCAAAAAAAAAAGCATCTGTCTCTGGTTTGTTCACCTTTTGTTGCTGGAGAAAGCTACTGGTCATCGTCTTCAACTCCCCAGTAGTCCCCATCATCGATGTGCATGGCTTGAAACAATCTGCAAGACAGAAAATTAGTGGTAATAATGCTAAATATGTTTAAAACAATCTAAATGCAACAAAAAGTACAAAAGCAGTAAGTTTCACTGTTTTTTTCAGTATCACAAACCACTCATGATATCAATGTCAAATTAAGTAAAAGACTCTGCACTTCTACAGCTCATTACACCAGCAGGTTTGATGGTACCTTACACACATCATATCCCAAGAAATCCCTGAAAATATTAATCATCCAAACCATATTAAAGTTACCCAGCAGGCTGCTGTTCCTGGGTGGTCTTTAGGCAGGATATAATCAGCAGCCAAACCTGCCTGCTCCAGACAACTCACAATCTCATTGGACACATGGAATTGGGCAAATAAAACATATGAGCATCAGAGAGGCACAGGGGGGACAAAAAGACACTTGGCAGTGCTGGGGTAATGGCTGGACTAGATGGTTTTAGGTCTTTTCCAACCTAAATGGCTCTATGATTCCCTGATTCTAAATTATTCTTTATAAAGCACAGGAGCTTAGTCGAGACAAGGGGAGGTTACGCTACACTAAAATAAAAAAGGACAACAGGAGAAAAAGGAAAACAGAGTAGGAAGTGAAAAAATACTGTTGGGAGAAGAGAGAATGCTGAAAAAGGGCCAAGAACAAGAAAAATCCTGTCAGCCACATCTATTACAGCAGAATGGATGGTGGATTGAGAAATTTGTTGGGATTTTGACTTTGGATCCAGGCACTACTATTGCAGTGATGGGCACATATCCCTATGGAATACACAAAGCCGAGAGGCTGCCACTGTCACATCCCTCTGAGCTGCCTTTTCACCTGTCCTGACAGCAGCAGCACCCTATTTCCCTTGATCCTTCCCCAGCAGTGATGATGTGAGGCAAGTCTGTAGCTGTTTAAAAGCAGCTTTCTGATCCAAAACCTTATGCTGCACCTGAGCATCTTCATGGAAACACTTCCCTGCAGGCTGTGTGTCAGGCAGAGGCAGCACAGAAAGGATGAGGTCATGACCCTGACAAAAAAAAAAATCAGGAATAGGCCCACAAGTCTCCTCCAGAATTTTGAAAAAAAAATAAAAATCTTAAAAAGCAAAAGCACATCTTGAATCACTCCTGATTTTTACTGTTAGTATTGGGTCCTTGTAAGGGAGAAAAAACTATGTCTTAAACTATAGCTCCAAATTTCAAGGTAAGAATCTGGGAAAGACTGTTAGAAAAAGTAGAAAATAAGTGTTCCAGCACTAGAGGAAATACCTGTAAGCACCAACCTGTTAAAGCAGGGGGAAGAAGGGTCATTGAAGTGCCGGTAGGGGTTGGCCCTGGACAGAGAGCCCATGCAGAGCCAGCAGAAGTACTGCATGCACCCTGTGCACGTCATTTTGTTACAGCCATCGAGCTTCTGGGGGGAAAAACCAAGAAACAGCAACATCAGAATCTTACTGTGTCAGGCTTCAGTCTCTCTATGACAACAGCCCTCAAAACTAAACCAGCCAATTAATACATTCGACCCCGACTCCATCACACACTGATTTTTTTTTCACTGTTCAACAGAACTGGGAGCTGGAATCCCAGCATTGTAAATTGGCTATACTACTAAAAATACTGGAAATTAATATTTTTCTGAAGCTGGTTTTATTTCCTGGCTATAGAGTGAAGCAGCAGTAACCTGAACCACACAGGAAATGAAAGGATTCATACAGATCCATAGTCAGCCTGGATCTGTTTAGTCCTGGAGCCTGAACACCACCAATTGCTGGATGATCTCAAATCCCTGAGCTCCACAAACATCACCTTGCCTCCTTTTCCATGTAACACAGACAGAAATGGAAAGTTCTCTTAATATTTCCTAGAAATTCCCCTTCCCTGGTGAAGCTGGAGGCTACAAACACACCTCTGTCCCAGCCTAAACACAGAACTGCCTTAATTTCTGTTAATTTCTGTTCCCATGATTTTCCACCCTTTCCCTCCATTCTTACCTCTATATGAGTCCCGCAGCAGGGACAAGACTTAGAGTTCTTTTCCAGCCATTCCTTACTCTCCATCTCCTCAAGGGCTTTCTGAATCACTCGCTTGCCATAACGTTGTTCCAAAAATCTTTTAGTTGCCTCATCTGCTTCCAAATAGCTGTTTCGTAAATCCATTAATTTCTCTGGGGAACAAAACCAAAGCAAACCAAACAGCTTTTGTAATATATCATATAAAGAAGTCCAGCATAAAGATTTTCAAAGGAAACTAACATAATTCATTAAAAATCAAGAAAAATATTAGAAAACTTAAAATATTAAAACCCCTCTGCCCCAAAATTCTAGAGTTTTAGTCTGTTTCATTATAACAGCGACTTGTCAGTGGCATCAGGAAAAGTCTACAATGTAAAGTTTTGAAAATGGAATTTTTTCTGAACATACATTTAATGAAACTTGGTCACAGGATTTTGAGGCCAAACAGAGAGAGAAGCTTCCACCTGATTTCAGTATTAACTCTGACTACACAAGGTAGTTGATTCACATGAAAAGGAAAAAAAAAATACATATATAAAATTATTCTTCCCCTGCTATGGCCTCTCAGCATTTGACAACCAGCAGTCTGGGGACCTCCTAAGCTGTGGATTGTCATCAAAGGAATAATATTTAACTGCCAGCAACAGACCTACTCCAAATGAAATGTGTCTGGTCTTTTAGAAAGCTCACAGGGAAGAGTTTGCTTGCTCAATTTCTG
>NW_016690280.1:1313857-1435465 GCF_001604755.1 Lepidothrix coronata
ACTATTTTACACAACATTTAACTGCACCTTGATGTGTCTTTGGAACACAGGGTAGAGGTGCCTCACCTGCGGTGACCTTGCACGGAGACACCCCGTGGTAGGTCATCTTGCAGAGGGTGCAGAAGGCGTAGTTGCAGCAGGAGCAGATGCCCATGGTGCAGCCGGGCTCCTGCATCACGGGGGTCTGGCAGCCCGGGCGGGGGCAATACACCACATCGGCCATCAGGTCCAGGCTGGACTGCAGGAGCAGCCGGTCATAGCGGGCAAAGAGCTCCTCTCCAACCAGCTCCTTCACCTAAAGGCCACAGAGAGATGTTAGGAAAACATTCTTCCCCGTGAGGGTGGTGAGGCCCTGGCACAGGTTGCCCAGAGAAGCTGTGCCTGTCCCATCCTTGGAAATGTTCAAGGCCAGGTTGGACGGGGCTTGGAGCACCTTGGTCTAGTGGGAAGTGTCCCGGCTCATGGCAGGGGGGTGGAACAAGATGATCTTTAAGGTCCCTTCCAACCCAAACCATCCTGGGATTCTATGATTACTTGCATCTGAAATTCTGAGCCTGCTACCATCAGCAAAACACAGTAAGGCAATGAAAAAATCCCTACAGTTGGAATGAATCCACTTTATTCTCCAACAGGTCATGAAAATATTCCTAGAAACGCTATTCTAATAATAATTAGGAAAAGGAAAAGCATGCAGTGTTAAATGGAATGTGCATGCAGTGTCAAATAGAATGGGAGGCTGCTGATCAATGCCAGTACTAATAAATTGGGCAAAAGACGTGCCAAGGCATCCAGTTTTAACTCCAATGACTCTGTGTCTGTGTGGCTCAGAGCATGAAGAAAATGTCCTCAGGTATATCCCCTGGAAAATGTCCCCAGGAATCCTCCCTCTGTGCTGGGCACTACTGAGGCACCTCCAGTCCTGGGGTCAGTTCTGGGCCCCTCACAACAAGAAAGACATCAAGGGGCTGGAGCGTGTCCAGGGAAGGGCAACAGAGTTGGGGAAGGGTCTGGAGCACAAGGAGCAGCTGAGGGAGCTGGGTGGGCTCAGCCTGGAGAAAAGGAGGCTCAGGGAGGACCTTCTCACTCTCCTCAAATCCCTGACAGGAGCGTGAAGCCAGGTGGGGGTCAGGCTCTGCTCCCAGGGAACAAGGGACAGGACAAGAGGAAATGGCCACAAGTTGTGCCGGGGAAGGTTCAGGTTGGACATCAGGAGGAGTTTCGTCTTGGAAAGGGTTGTCAGGCACTGGAAGGGGCTGCCCAGGGAGGTCGTGGAGTCCCCACCCCTGGAGGTGTTCAGGGAATGACTGGCACTCAATGCTCTGGTCCAGTTGACAAGGTGGGGATCGGTCACAGGTTGAACTCTGTGATCTCAGAGGTCTTTTCCAGCCTCAGTGACTCTGAGATTCCCAATGCTCACTATGCAGAGCCACACTGTCCCTGTAATTGGGGGTGAGTTAGCAGGACTCTCCAGCCCTGTGTGCACACGTGTATTACCTGGCCAGGAGTGGCGACAGAAGAACACTTGGGCTCGGGGCAGTTCAGGCAGTGGACCTGCCCGTCCCTGATCTGAATCTCAAAGTAGTCCTTCAGGCAGGCTTTGCAGTACACGTGGCTGCAGTCGGTGAAGTGCATGCACTCGCTGCCCAGCTTCTCACAGAAGCAGATATTGCACAAATACATCTTACTGTTAAAGCACTTCCTCCTCTGGGCCTGGTCAAAGTCCAAGATTTCCCTGATCAGACTCGACAACGACTCCACGTCCTGCACAGCTCTGGCATCCATGATTTCCTCCTCAGCTGTGGCAGAGCCTGCTGCACCCCCACAGTCCTTCCCAGGGTCGAGAGGCCCCAACGGCGTCCGACTCTGTGCTTGCCCTTGAGGGCACATTTTTAACTCATACGGGGACGAAATATTCAGGTAACTCAGTGTTTCTTCCTTCAGAAACTGCATCCAGGCAAATAGGACCACACAGCCTCGATTCTCTTCCCACACATTGTCCAAGTGTTTGCAAAGAGCGCTGAGCTGGAAAAGAACAAACAATTCCTGATGTTGGTTAAGTTCTGACAGCTCCTTACTGGGTTCCTCTCCTCCCATGGTCCATAGTGCACACTTTGATTACAGATTCACCAGTTTTTAATCTATCCATAAAATACATATAAAATAGTTTGCCTCGATGCAAACTCTTCTTCCTCGGAACAGTGACCAAGTGAAAACAAGAAGGAGACAAAAGAAGAGCCAACTGAACAGCAATGTCATTATTTTTATTTAATTTCATTACCATTCCCCAGAACGCTGTTAATTATTAACTTGCTCAGCTCTATCAAAATGTTAAAAATCTTCTGCAAACCTGGGCCTGGGAGAGCCATTTCCCACTGAGGGTGAACACAGGTGGTGATGTCGATGGGTAGTCGGGTGGGAGCTCAAAATTCAGCACGAGGGGAGGCAGGAAGCACACAGAGTACTCGAACCCACTGCTCTGGAGGCTTTCTGTGGAACTGCCTGAACCTGAGACAACCAAGGCAGGTTGAGAAATAACAGGAAAATGAAAACTAATGAACCGTCACCGTTTATGACAGCACCCAATCTCTTTTAACTTGATACGTTTCTGGGGTTAAAATTATCTGTTTGACCCTAAATAACTAAACTCAGTGCGGTAAAATAACATGAGGTTGTAGCTCTGTGAACACCAACAACTGTGAAATGTCAGATCCTGCTCAAACCAGGAACATGGAAAGATATATCCTCAAGGGAATAAAAAAATAATAAATGAATTTAATTATTCTGAAGAAATACTATTACTCATCTGTAAAGTTTACTAAAGGGTTAAGCTACTCAAATACAAACCCCAACACTATCACAAACACAGCAAAGGTTGAGCCATGGTTTGTCCAGTCACTGCTCCTGCAGGACACTCCACAACCAGCAAACGAGCTTGGTAAAACCTCCCTGGGGATAACACAAAACGTCTCAACTCACCACTCACAAAAATTTTGAAGTCTTGAGGCAACTCCAGACAAATTCTTGTTTCTCCTCCTTGGGCAGACTCGGCTCTCTTAAACTCATCTTCATCATAGATGCTGGCCAGAGCCAACAGCTCGTCCTCCTGAGCTTCCTTGTCCTCTGAAGACATTTAACTTTCCTGTGGAGTTACCACCACTCTGCAACATGAACTGAGTTAACACATCCTATTCCAGTGATTAATTTAGGATATCTATGTTATACTACTATAAGAGTTAGAAACTGAAGTAACTGGTCTTAATCAATGTGAAATATAATTAAAGGTTTTTTACAGGCTGAAAAAAAAAAAAAGGTAGCTTTATAAAATAAAAAACTCCCCCACACACCAGAATCTTAAAAAGGCAGAAAGCAAACTGTGTGTTAGTAGCTAAAGACAGATGTAAGGGAGGAAATAATGAAATACAGAGATAGCACAAGTGACACAGGGACATTTCACTGATGTTCGAAGGAGAAAACAGACCCCAAAAAACACATGAAAAAGGAATTAGTAACAGCAGCTCTTGTCCAATGTTCTAAAGCAAACAAGGAAACAGCCCTATTTGCGATTAGTTATTGAAGATGTCAGTAAAAAGGTTCAAATCCTGCACAGGTATCTTGAAGATGCGCCCCTAGAGTATCTCTCAGTTCTAGATTTGGGAAAATAAAGCCACATTGGATGGATTACCTTCAGACTCACAGCAGCGCGGTGGCAGGGCCGAGGTGCTGGTCCGTGACCATTCCTGTTCGGGGCCGGGGTCGGGCACTTCTCATGTAAGGCACGAACACGTCGGTGTTGTTTGTGGGAGGAACCAGCGGTTCTGGCAGCGGCTCTGGGGCTGCGGGCGGACAAACAACACACGCTCAGGGGTTAAAGGCCCCTCCGCGCTCCCATCCCCAACACCCACAGCACCGCATCCGAGCGGGGGATGTTTATTCCCAGCTGGATGTTTATTCCCAGCTTGAGGAGCAGTGGCCGCGTTGCGCGTCCCAGGCAGACCCGGGGGCCCCAGCACGGGGCGGGCACGACCCCACGGGGATGGGGGGGACGGGAGGAGTTCAGGAATAACCCCCAAATTCCAGGCCGAGCCTGGCGCCGGCGGCCCCGCCGCTGTTATGGCGGTTACCGCCGTTCCCACCGCTCCGCCTGACGCCGGGAGCCCCGCGGGAGCAGCAGCAGCACCCGCGGCCCCCGGGGCAGAGGGAGCCCCGGCCCGGCCCCGCCCCACCCGGTCCCTCACCCAGGGCAGCCGCGGCCGTGCGAGCCCGGGGACGGCGAGGGGGGCCCGGCTCAGCCCCTGGTGGAGCGGCGGCGGGGAGAGAAGGGGAGGGAAGGGAAGGGACGGGAAAGGACGGGAAGCGCTACCGGGCGGAGGAGGCGCCGGCCCGGCCCAACCCCGCAGCTCCCCCGGCGGCCGGGAGGGCCGGGCCGGCCCAGCCCGGAGGTGCTCAGGGAACGGCCGCCCCCTCCCTGCCCCAGACAGGTACGGAACGGGTACCGAGCCCCCCGATCCATCAGCGATACTTCTTTACATTCATACATTCAAGTTCAACATGAAGAAAAATTTCTTCCCGTGGAGGGTAACAGAGCACTGGAACAGCTACCCAGGAGGGGGGCGTTGAGTCTCCCTCTCGGGAGACATTCCAAACCCACCTGGACTCGTTCCTGTGGCTCCTGTTCCAGGTGACCCTGCCTGGGCAGGGGGGGTTGGACTCCAGAAGTCCCTCCCAACCCCAGCCATTCCGTGGTTCTGTGATTACAGTGGGCTTGAACCGACACCCCTCACACCCCGCCAAATCCCTGGGGGCATGGAAGCCTTAAAACCCCGGTGCAGCCCCGGAGAGCTCCCTGCGCACTCCAGTGAGGAGGGACACAGCCCTTCCATCCACCCCGACCCCATCCTCTCTCTATTGGAATCAACAGCTGGAGAAGGTGATCCAGTAGAATCCAGTGCATTTATTTCTTGCAATAACTGAATGAGTGTTTTTTCAGCTTTGGATTTTAACACATACAAATTAATGTTTGCAAGTTTAATAACAATCAGTACTAGAAGCAAATCATTGTATAAAGCTCATAGAAAAAAAAAAAAAAAAGCCAAATCCATCACTTCTTGGTTTTCCTGGAAAAAAAACCCCAAACCAAAAAACCAAGCATTCCAAATGAAGGCCTCGTGGAAGCAAGCATACCCCTGCCAGAAAAAATTAGGAACAAGTCAGAATCAACTATCAGCGTAGGCAGCTGAAATACAAGAATTCACTCTTTCTAAAAGCAGCTAATTTAACTAGAGACAAAGAGTTTACAGGGCCTAATTAGCTGGGGAGTTTGCCAGAAACCCAATTCCATGTCCAGGAGCACATTCAGAGTCTGATCCGAAGCCTGGGCTAAGGAATAAAGGTGCCGATGAACCACCCACTGCTCTGCAAACCCCCTGTAACCATCAACTGTTCCAGTGCAAATCAGAGTGAGTCCAGAGCAGGCATGAACACTAAAACACAGGCAATGGAAGACTCCACCTCAGGCTCTCCCCTTCCCTCCCTGCAGTCCCAGCTCATGCAATCCCCAGGGAAAGGGAAGAGCAATGTGAACATCAGACTCCAGGTATTGCTGTCGCTGTCCTTCAAAGGAAGGTTGACTCACCCTGGACATTAAAAATGGAGAAGCAGGTTATGGCTGTTCCTATAGGGCTAGTTAAACTACCAAAACTTCTAAATACAATCAATAACGGCAAACACTGCTGAGCTGAGCGAGTCCTCTGCTACCTCTGTGTTCTGACCTGCTGCCCTGCCCAAACCTCTCCAGGAGTTACCAAGAGCGCTGTGGGATTCGCTTGCTTCAGTTTGGATTCAGAACATACAAAGTTGACAACTTAAAGCTTTATTGTAGTTTGCAATAATATAAACAAGTGCTGAAATTCAGTCAATGTCCATTTCTGGAAGCTTCTTCTCGGTGGCTGTAGGGGCAGTGCCCTGCTCGGGGGCCTGGGCCCCGCTCCTGGCATCTCCCTGCCCGTCCACTGGTCCGTTGGGTTCTGTCGGCTTCTGCTCCTCCTTCGGCAGTTCCACCTTGGGTTTGGGTTTGCTGACTATGGGATTACAAATATTTGCCAATTCCTACAACACACAGAAATAAAACATTGTTAGACATGTTTTTACCTTTGCACAGTTGTACTTTAACTTTTGACAGCACCAGTGGGATATGCAAGCTGAGGGTTGATGTTCCCCAATACATTTGAGATTTCTTACCTCGGTGTTTTCTGAGCACAAAAACCTAGACCAGTAAGCAGAAAAATTCATGGAAATACAGCGATTTATGTAGAAAAACTTACTTTAGTTTTAGCCTGGATGTCTTTCGCTTTTATAACTGGGTCCAAAGTAAGACTTCTCTTGTTCTGCAGATTGAGGTTGTTGTTCATCCACTCCATGGCTTCATTCGCATTCTTCTCCACCTTTGCCATGTCGGCTTCATCGAGGTGCTCGTACTGTTCATCCTGAAACAGCCAAAGCAGGAGCAGCTCTGTGAATGTTTGAGCACAAACTGCACCCTTATTTCTTCAGACTTTTAGCTTCAAAATATTAAAGACCATTGAGCCAGGAGGCTGTTCTGGTTAGCAGAGGAACTGAGCTGATCACCCACAGCTCTGTAACCAGAGACCTGAAGTTCTACTGCTGCTGGCATTCTCCCTCCAAGAGGAAATCAACACCTAATTAAAAAAAAAAAGAGACTCAGGCTTGCAAGCCAACATCCACTTATGATAAAACTATTAAACACTCATAAGCTCACCAGGAAGTTGCACCAGCTTTTTGTCTGAAGCAGCTTACCTAAAATTCAGGCAAGATCTGTACAATTTCCTTACATTTTCCAGAAATTAAGTGTGGAAATACCTTTGCTTTGAATGCGTGAACAGCTTTCATGTACTGTTGGATTTGCTTCCCCAGCTCCTCAAATGCTTTTGGTCTTTCCTCCGATTCTTGGAATCTTGCCTGAATAGGCTGACCCAGAGTCTGAAACAGAGCACAAAAGGTATCAAAATCCATGGAGCATTACTATGGGATCCTGCAAGGTTTGACAGGATACATCAATGTTTCTAAACTCCTTGGAACTCTTGACTCTTCTCTACAGTTACAGGAAGACTGAGCCTCCCTCAACCCTGTGTTGTTACAGGTCTGTTGAGAGCTGCTCCTTGCATAATTAAAAAGCAAACCAAGCAGTTTGTCACCAGTGCTCACCTCCAAACCAGCAGATCCGACAGCTCCTCACTGCAACAAAGTTCTCCAGCTTCAGTAAATTCCCATGGGAATGTAAGAACCACTTACCTTCAATTCTGTCAATTTATCAATGTATATTTGTTTGGGCTGGTCTTCACCATCTTCATAAAGCCAATTTTCTGTATCTTCCAGCTTCAGTGTGAAGCTATTCCGATCCTGAAGCAACCCATACAAAATAGATGGTGAGATAATTTATTAGATGACAGATGACACTAAATGATACTTGGAACCTTTCTGGAAGAGTTATATTTTTAGAACCCAAAAAACTCTGTCTGAAACTCTTTATCCTAAAGAAACAAAATATTCTTCTGTATGGCTTTGTGGTGAAGACCAGGCTCAAGAGATGTTGGTGTCATCTGTGACACCAACAGTTTAGATCAATACTGTCACACAGAAGGCCTTTTTTTCCCCTTCCCATTTTCATCATCACTATATGAGCAAGTCTGAGAACAGAGTGAAACTTATCTTTAGCTAAGATGCCATAAATGTCACCTGACATGTCCCAGTTTGGGCTCTGATGTGGGTATTGGGCTCTGCGGACACCTGGCTGGCAAGGCTCCACTGTAATCAATGGAGATCCAGTCAGGAGTCCAGTGATTCATCCTGCTGGAATCATATCAATTACACACCCAGCTCTTCAGTACAACAGGGAAAGCTGATTAATAATGCCAAGAGGTTTTTAGGCAACCAGTCCAGATACAAATGCCCACATTTAGTCAGACTAATCCCACCTATTATGTTCCTGGGTAGGGCTGCTCTGTCTTCATTTTTTTAAACTATCCTAAATACTGACAAAGAGCCAAAACAGAACAGGTTGTCCTAAAATGATTGGGCGAGGGCTCCTAGTCTGGAAACACACCCTGATACCATCTTAATTGCTGCAACTGTTCTGGAAGAGAACCAGTGGTTTGTGCCTGAGCCCCATTTAGCAGATTATCTTCGGAGCCAGAAAGGTTACAAGTTATTTCTTCAAATTTAAAAGTCTGAATATATAAGTAAGCACAGTGTGCGATCCAGGTCAAAAGTTATTAACTACAACTGCTCATTGTAACACAACATAGCAAAGGACAATCCCACAGCAGTACTCACATCTTCACCAACAAATTTCTCATAAACACTGCAGAGTTTGTCTCTCATTTCATACACATACTCTTCCACTGCATTCTTGGCATCATTCCTCTCCTTCTCCAGCTTGTCCTGCATTATCATCTTACCCTGTGAACAAGTTGTCAAATTAGTTGGCTAAAAAGCTAATTATTTAATATTTATTGTCAGGACACCTTGTGAGAAAAGGCTTAAGTTTGAAAAAGATTTTGCAATACTGTAATTTACAGAACTGTTCTAACACAGTATGTGAATAAAAATCAATTTGAGTTTTGGTGCAATATCCAAAACAGAACCGAACAATCTTGCTCCAGTTGAGAAACCTTCACCTGACGGGCCACCTGCACCTTGTAACTGCAGGTGGTTTTGGAGGTTTCCTGTAGAACAGCTCTTCAGTGAGAGTTACACCATCACTGAACAGGAGGAATGTATTTTGCCTCCATGGGGCAGTGTTGTTCACATCAGAATTTTAACTGCATGTTTTATTCCTTTTCCTTTTCTTGATCAGCCTTAACCTTGTTTAATGAACATCAACATTTCTGGAGACCAACTAGTAACATTTTTAGCTTGGTCAAGTAAGAGTTTACCTCATTCTCAATGAATAAGTTGAGCATATCCTTCCCTATCTGCCACACCAACTGGTTCTCAATGGGAAGGTCCACTGTGGTCGTCTTCACTTTGGCCTTCTTGGCTTGAGGTGGTTGATCCACCTTCTTGTCTTTTGAGTCAGCCTGACAAGTCTGCAATGAAAAAAAT
Source organism: Lepidothrix coronata (assembly GCF_001604755.1). NCBI lineage: Eukaryota > Metazoa > Chordata > Aves > Passeriformes > Pipridae > Lepidothrix > Lepidothrix coronata. The sequence continues at coordinate 1,322,978 of NW_016690280.1, forward strand.
ATATTCACAGTAAAAACAATATCATCAGGCAGTTCAAGGCGACCAGTCAAGACTTATATTCAAAAAACTGTGACTGAGTTAGTGCACCTCAGCATCAGAACTAAACACTCCCTATCATTCTGACACCTCAGCTGCTAAAGTCTGAGATAATTAATGCAACCACTGACCTTTTCTGGGCATACTGTCTACATTCATGGGTCATGGTGCCCATAGTATAACACTTTTCTAGTTTTTAAATTATTGAAAACTAGATGATTAGTTCTTCTATGAACAGGAGAGTTCCCTCATTTTATCAGTACCAGGTCACCTGACAGGTCTGCAGTTATCAGTGCCATTTATGTCCTTTCTAAAGCTCTAATCACAATAGACTACCAGTGCACTGAAATAAAAGTTCAGCTTCCAGAACTATGACAAAGGCAGCAGATATGCTCACACTCTGCATATTCTCAGGAATCTCATGAAAATAAAGTCTCAAATGCTCACGTTACCTCCATTTCTTCGGACTCTGCCTTATTTTCAGGTTGGGTCTGCTGTTGTTCTTCAGCTTTTTGTTGCTCCTCATCTACTTGCATCTTCTGAAATTCAGAGAGATCCAATTTCAGACATTAAACAAATGCACATCATTGTTTCAGTTCCTAGGGTGATCACTTCACTTACATCTCTAATGCTCTTTTGGGCAAAAGAAACAGACTGAAAACTGAAGTAGAGTCTTAAGGCACAAATGATAAGCTCCCAGTCTTTGTTTAGGCAAGCAACATCTCCATGGTTAACAGTTTCATCCACACCTCACAGTCCTGATTTAAAGAGATTTGTCACTGGTGTAACATGCTACAATTAGTACTTAATCTCATACTTTAGTTGCTGGACATGTCTACTAAATCATTACACAAGTCTCAGACCCTTCCCAGAACTTAGCCAGTTGTGTTTCACCAAGATTTTAAGAAGCTAAGAGCAATGAAGTCTGTTACCTCTTCCTCCTTTGAGTGCTGATCTGTCTCCATAGGCTCCTCGTTCTCATCAGATTTATGAACCTCCACTAAAGATGCGCTCGAAACACTGAAGATGCCATGGATATTTACTCTGACTTTGACTTTCACTTTGGAACTTGATCCATCTGTTTGAGGAGTGACCTTCTGAACCAAGAAGTGAGCTAAACAATCCCAGAGAGAAAAAAGCCAAACAGATTTGATAAACATAAGTGCTGAAGGCAAAGTAAAACCTGCCTGTTGCTGACGCAGCTCACTGCAATGCGCTCAGGGGATATCAAACCCTACTCAAGTCAGACAATCCAGTTTTTACTCAGCAATGCTGGGACACACAGCTTTTAGGAATTCTCTAAGGTGTGCTGTAAAAGCTGGTGTTACTTGTAACACAGCAAAAGACTGCACAACTCTCAGTGTTCCCCTTTCGGGTTTGCTCCAATATTAGGATGCTCTTCTTGTCCATAAACTTCATGTTACTCCACTTATTTTACTGTAGATCCATTTGGAAACCTGTCCCTACAGAATTTGTAGTAGGATGCACTTCCAGATTATATAATTAGACAGAAAAGTCCTGAAACATGGACAAGATTATGAATAAAGCTGAAAGGCACAGAACGGTCCTAACCTATAGCACTATCTGGGTAAGGCAGGTCCTTGGGGGAACTGTAGTACGCCTCCAGAGTAAAGGGCTCCTTTCTGTAGAACGTGAGGACCTTGGAAAACGGAGCAGGATGGTTCTTGGGAAAGACCTCACAATCACTGCAAGAGAAAACAGAGCACCTTTTCAATATGTGGGACAGTACAGCTGGTAAGTCAACAACACGTTTCTAGATACTCATATCTTAAGGAAAAGCTTCCTTACGAAGTAAGAAAAGACTGTCCTGACCTTCCAGGTCAAGTAAGACCAACAGCCATGTAGGAAGTGCCAAACTGCCACTTGACCTTGATTTTGTTTTCTAGTGTCAATAACATCATAAGTATCAAAATTTGAAGTGTTAAATGGTCACTGTTCTAAGGGTATTTACTCCTACTGTGTTATTTAATCTAGTCATCACCATTTAGTTTTAAGCTGTAAATGGAAGAAGATTGAACTATTTTTACCTTAACCCTTCCTCTGCTGGGGAATTCCATCGCAAAGAAATAGGATACGGTATCAAATCTGTGATAGAAAACTCTCTCACTTTGAAAGCCGGGGATAGAATAGCACACTGCAAGAGCACAAGAGCCACATTACAAACACTCAGACTTCAGATGAACAGTAATTTAACTCAGCAAGTAGCTATTTATGCTGCTTAATATGTAGATTTACTTTGTTAAGGGAGACTAATACTGATGGACTTAGGACCTGCATAACAAGCACTGGAAGCACTAAGAACCTTTCCTTCTCAGGTAGCTGTTACAATCTGCTCACTCTGAAAATGGAAATACACAAGTTTTACTTTAGAGTCATTGTGTTTGGTTTGCTATCATCAGGCTACTGAATTTTCAGTGCCAACATAAGAAATCAGAAATTAAATTTAATTACTTTTCTAGAGTGACATAGGACAAGGACTTCTGCATACTAGAACACGAAGTTCTCTTCTTAAGCAGATTCCAACAGCTAGTTCATATCCCTGATGGAACAGAACTGTGAGCACATATTAGAGATGATGAGAGCAAAATTCAGGTACATTCAAAAGATGGCAGCACTAGTAACTATGAAGTATTTACTACTGCTTAAGCCATTCAACAGTGACCAAGTTCATCTTAGGACACAGATTTCCATTAGTAAGAACCTAAGCTTTGACTCCCACCCACGTCATTAAGCAATTGCCATATCTCAAGTTTATCAGTCGTGCTGTAAAAAACTAATTTGCCCTCTAACCCAGGCCCCTGGACTCTGGAAGAGAGAACTCTGGATGAGTTTATCAGATTCCTGGTTCCCAGACACAGCAGAAGAAAAAGACATTTCAACAAGCATCACTGATCCACTGATTTGGCTCAGACAAACAGCACAGAGGAATCACTTTACGCTGCTGTTCTCATTCTCCCAGCTGCCCTCCTAAAGCTTATTTGCATCTATTCTACATCACACATGAAGTATATTTCATGTTACTTGTAGACTCTGGCTCAAATATTTATGGATTTCAATAAAAATACAACTAAAACAAACCACTTTTTACCTGCAGTGCACAACCTCGTGCCACAGCCTCATCTGCATTCAAAGTCGTACTGACTTCTTTGCCAAAAAATTTACTGATCTTCTCTTTTACAGCAGGGATTCTTGTGGTACCACCAACTATCTCTACGGCATAAATATCCTCCTTCTTTAACTCTAGGAAGGAGTCAGACAGTGGTTTTTATAGATTAAATGTTTCTGTTTCACATGAACAAACTATAAGTTTTATTAGACCAACCATTACTTTAAGTATGTTCTCTAAGTTTCTAAGCAGTAAGAACATAGATCTTAGCTTGTGTGAAAGTTTTTTAAAACTTTTAACTACTAAGCAAGAAACTGTTGTTTGTGCTAAATCCATCTGTCCCACACCCAAAGGAAGTCTGTGCTCTGGCTGTCTCTGTTCTGCATGCAGAACACGAGGCACACACACTTACTGGCCTGCTCCAGGACACTGCGAAGGGGCGGCTCGACTCTTGCAAGGAGTCCGTCACACATCTCTAAAAATTTGCTTCTGTTGGAAGAAGCCATAAAACAAAGCTGTAACACCATAAGCAATGCTGCAAACACAACAGGATGCAAAACTGAAGGAATGCCACTTGAACTGTGTACTGCAGATTTTTCTCTCTCCCAACCCTAGTTTTATACTTTAGTATATTCTCCCACACCAAGTTGGTTCCAATAATCCAGGCACCTTTGCAACATTCGCAGCCCTCCCTCCTAACTCAAGGCCACTGACCAGTCTCTAAACATTTCCATTTTGAGCAGCATTCCTGCACATGCTGTATGTTGATTTCCCACCTCCCTTCAGTTCCAAGAGCTACTTAGTACCAAGTTTCTTTCTTGACTGAAGGGCACTGTAAAGCTCGCCCTTGTAAAGGTTCAAACGTTACCTGTTCATCATTCCAGAGACATCTATGTCGTTCATGAAGCACTCAATGTTCATGGGCAGATCAGAGGCGTTGGCACTCATCAGTTTTTTCAGCTTCTCACACTCCTGGTACAGCCTCAGCAGCGCCCGGATCTTGGACTTTATATCTAGTTTATATTTCTTTCCGAATTCTTCGCAAAAGTATTCAACTAACACCTGATCAAACTTCCTGCCTCCAAGTGTTGTATCAAACGCTGTAGCAAGAACCTTAAAGAGATGGAACCCTTCAGTAATAGTATAATGAGCCATTACTCAGTGAAACCAATTAGCAGCTAACATCAAAGCATTGCTTTGTTTCAAATATAGTTCAACTCTAAAGCAAAGCAAGGATCACAACATTGCTATCTCAAATGCTAAACAGCAGCCCTGGCCCCCCGGGCCTCCCCCCACTCTTGGAATGAGGTGACAATTGCTTCTAAAAGAAATTTAGGAAGACAGCACAAGGCTTAACAACACAATCTGTTCAGTAACTATTGCTGTGAGCAGACCATCCGTTTCCAAATTCTGCTTAGCCACTGTCAGTTTGAATCATATCCCAGTTTAATATTTGATGCCTCATAAGGGTGGAACATGCTTACACCAAGCTAAAAATAAAGCAGGAGAATAAATGATATTAACTCTTGCAAATAGGTGCTTGTTTTTGACGGAGGAGTTATTTGCAAAGAACACCTGTAGCCCATCCACCTGACCTGATTCTCATCTGGGAACATACTTGGAACTTATATTTTAAGGAACAGAAATCAGTGAAGTATCACATTATCCTCAATACACCCTCATACTGGGTTTGGTCTCTACACTGTCTGATTGCCCTGCTGCCCAGCTCTCCAATCTAGACCCAAAAGCATTCCTTTCATACGTTTAAAAAACAAATCTGAGAGAAACATAAAGTAGATTACGTTTCCTCACTAAACAGAACTACTACAAAACTAATGTTCTCAGAACATTTCTCTGCATTTCACTACCCCATGCTTTAAAATTTGCATCTGTTTCTCTAGCCAATCAAGAGGATTTATTGGAACTGTAAAGTTCAGAAAAGCCATTAAGAAATGTCAGTATTTGCTGGAAAACACCAGTGCTTTGGCGATGTACACTCAGGAGTACACTGTCACTTCCTTAGCTTCCACGGGCAGCTTAAAGTAATTAAGAATGTTTTTACTCTTCTACATGAGGTTAAAAAAATGTCTCTCATACCTCATTGTAAGAATTCCTGCTTTAATGCTCGATCTTATGACTGAAATGGAATATTTTTTTTGAAAGCAGCATGCAGTTAGATATGGTAATTTCTGATTAAACCATTTAATCCAGTTTTTTTATTCTTTGCCAAAGTCTGCTGATTAAGGCATGTTTGCTTCCTCCACACACTGCTCAAAAGCTTTCTAGTTCCCTGCCCTACTTTCGCTCCAGACAAAGTGCAATTTTAAGAACATGAATTGAGCTGTCTGGACACACTTCTGTGAAGCCAGGCAGGCTTGCCTGCCACAGTCCCTGGATGTGCTGATGAATGTGCTACAGGTAATTAAAATGCACGTGTAACAGATTGTTTACTTTCAGTTTGCCTTTGTTGAATGCACAAACAGAAACTTGATATGCAGAATGCCCCATATCCACAAAAACAACGTTCCGTGGCTTCTCTTCCAAGGCAGGCAGGTCTTGCTTATAGATCCCATATGCAAGGGCAACTACAGAAATAAAAGTATAGTTAGGACATTCAGTTTTGTAATTGCTCAAGAAGTAAGTGGTACAAGGAAATACTAATGCTGTTTACTGATGTAATTCTCAAGCTACAGACATTGATCTTATTAAACAAAATTCCCAGTGCTAAAGAAACATGGAAGAACATTAAACAGTATCAGCCCTTCCTTCGGCTGCATTAAAATAGATATTCAAGAAATATCTTTAAGCCTCTGTAAAACAATGAAAAAAACAGACCAGAGGTTAAGAAAATTTATGATCAACTCATCTATTTTAAGCTTATAAAATGAACTGTAATTCCAGAGAGCAAGGATCACAGGCAGAGAAAAAGCCCTTTTATCTAATAAAACTACAACACTGAGTGAGGGAAACAAAAGAATTACCTGCAGTTGTTTCATTTATTAGTCTCAGACAGTTGAGACCAGCAATCTGTGTAGCATCCATCACAGACCTCCTTTCTGCATCTGTGTAGAAACAAGGAACCTGCAAGGTGATCAGAGTGTCAATATTAACATTTACCAGAGCCAATTTTAGTAAACAGTTACAAGTGTGGACAGTGAGTTGGCAGAGCAGAGCTGAGGCATCGTTCAAATTAAGCGTTCATTTCACTTGCAATAGAGAAAAAAGAAAAAGAAATATTACATGAAGACAAAGTTACTTTTTCTGAATCTTCTTCCATTCTATATCACAAGCTGCTCGCTTTTGGAGCAAAGAATCAGAAACAGGTAACAAATAGTATTTATGCTGCTAATTAGCAGCATAAATAAAGACCATTAATGAAGTAAGTCTGGTTTTGAAGAAGAGATGTAAGATTCAGTTAAAACAGAAAAGGCAGATACCCAGATATTCAAGTTTAATGGGCAATTTAATCACATTTAATTTAATGCTGCGATCATTTCAGTTTATGATAGTAAATAAGTCTTACATATTTTGTTGTATCACATACTTACAGAAACAACACAGTCAACCACAGGCTTCTTAAGCGCATTCTCAGCAGTCTCCTTTAATTTGGTAAGAAGCATTCCTGTCACCTGCTCAATAGTAAAGTTTCTTTCTTCTTCCATATACATGGCCTTCAAATAAAAATTGTGCACACACATTACACTGCAGTAAAACCCATGCACCATCCCCATTACTAGCCTTTCATTCCCTATTAAGACTTTTCATTCAAAAGAGAACAGAGACTACAGTGAGCAGATTTAAAATAGAGATAAAAGGAAACTTTATCAGTTTCTTCCTCTGGCTCTTTCTCAAACATGCCAGACTTACCTTGATGCCAGTTGAGCCTGTTGGCAGCTGGACAAGTTCATAGGCAAGGCTTGCTTTTTCAGCTTGAACAAAGGGATCTGAGAATGCACGACCATGAAATCTTTTAAAACTTTGTACTGTATTCTTTGCATTTGAAATAACCTAGAGGAAAAGAAATCTTTAATACAACGTGGCAGAGGAACATCTGAATTTCAAACAGAAGACAAGAGTTTTGTTCTCATGCTTCTCTCGCCAGAATATTTTTGTCATTTGTATCTTAATAGTGTCAGGACAGGTGCTGGGAGGCAGCTTCCCTCTGGTTGCTCAGGGAACCTACAGAAATTTGAGATGTAAAATAAATGTATGCTAAAAACTGAGCCAAGAGTCTATGAAATATTGATTACAGTAGTGCTCAATTTTCACAGTGTACGTGTAGTTCACTCTGTAGAATTGTTAGCAAAGCCTCTTTCCCATTTACCTGTTTCCTACCCCTACCTTTCTAGTGCGCTGCAGTCAGTTATTTCCCAAACATAACAAGCACATGGGTGTAAACTCCAGCTCAGGTTCATCACATGCACACAACAATTAACACAGACACTCTCACAAAACAGCTCAAGGACCTTGGCATGAAGCTTTAAAAAGTCAGGAGAGCCCCAAGATGGTACCGTCAACTTGATTTAACTGACAAAAGGTAGATTGTCTTTTATGAACAGTAGAGATCAGCACAAATGGAGAACTGAAAATTCGTCACAGCTTGTTTCACGTAGTGCAAATAAACTGAATTCTTTCACTGACATCAGAGCAAGGCACGTACTGAAAACCACAGTAACTGAGAGAGCAGACAAGCACCGTTCCATACAGCATTTACCTGGGATTCGGTTCCAGTCAGGTGTCTATTTCCTAAGTAACCTGGGCTGGATGTTCTCTAGGTTTAGTTTCTGCAGGACATACCTCATCTCTACTGTGCTCTGTGCCAATGGATTTCGTTAAGCTAAGCAGACACTCAATTCCAGAAAAAACAGCTGTGTTTGGTTCTAGTACAGTTGTGCTGTTCTTGAATAACATGGCTGTGTCCAGTGATTTTTGTATTCTAGATAATGAATCTTCATGTATCTCTAGGCTTTTAGGCTAAGAAAACCCAATTGTTTAACTAGTCACTTCCTGTAGGAGACTTAAAAAAAATAAATCATTTTTATAGGGGTTTCACAGCAACATAAAATATGGTACAGCAGGACCTAAATATCACAAGTAAATCCAATCAGCTTAACTTCTTCTCAGCCCTTAAATCATGTTTACCTATCTACAGCAACAGAAACTCAAGCTATGGGCAAGAACACCCAAGAGGTGTAATTTAGGTTGTAATTCAACCACAAAGAGTCAAGAAAGCTGTATTTATTTACACTCCAGTATGTTCCTTTTCTGCCAAAATCGTGCACTTAATGGAATTCTACAGAATGTAGTCACATAATTAAAAGCCAACATAATGCACAGGAACTGGAAGAAGCTAAGGCAGGGTGAAACATTACTGCTTAGCTTTAGAATTCACATTTGCAACTTAAAAAAAAAATTAATTAGTATTTATCAGAATTTCTTAAGAGGCACAGATTTATTTTGTACATTTCATGATGTGCAAGGATCAACCCTGAGATTGCTATCCCAGATGACAAAGCAGCAGTACATGCTGAACAGCTGAAGGAAGGTCAGCTGTTCATTAGTATGGAGACACCAGGACACCGGCTCAGAGACATCTGTTATCTGCAGTGATAAAACCCACACTCTGCTGAGCTGATTCTTGGCCACTGACGCTGCTTTTACCCAAACCATCCGCTCACCTGGCTTTTAGCTGCAGCACCAATCGAGCGATTCTTGGGGCCAAAGGATATACAGGATCTACAAGGAGAAGGAAGAGTCCAGTCAGTGATTGGTACAGCTGCACTGCACATCTTTTTGGCAAAAAGTGTTGCTACTGTTTAGAATATCACTGGTCCAATTAGAAAGTTGGTCCCTCACTGCAATATATGCATGGAGTATTCTGTGGATTCTGGAAAAATCAGGCAGTCTAATTCCAGTCACAAGAGCAATGCTCCTCACTGTAGAACAGCACTAAACCCAAATTATTTATGCTCATTCAAGTTTTCCATCTAAGTACTGACTGGGCAGACAGCCTTTATCTCACTAATTACCTGTGTATCTGAGCCACCCAAAGGTAAGGTGGTTGCTAATAACACAGGAAACATTCGACTGCAGAAGATAAACAGGACGAAAATCAGATATTAAGGAAATCATTCCTACATGTCTGTTCCAGATGCTAACTAAGCTTTCCAGTTTTAAGGCAAACCCTTCAAGGGCAGGAAGGAAAAACCTGCAGAGAAAGATTTGTGTTTGAGAGTTTGATCTGTACCCACTGAAATGATGTGGATTACCGAAAGGAAAATCATGCTTTACTCCCAGTGCTTTGTGGCAGCTGCAGTTCTGAATAAAGAAATCTTCCTTTTTGGAGAAATTCCTAGGCCGATTAAGCCTCTCGATTTACATATTTAACAAACTGTAGGAGCCCTAACAAAGTGAAACCCAGCCCTCTAATCCAAGTTCCTCATACCACTGAGGTAAACTTAGTGGGGGGAAACCTGCCATTAAGCAAGCAGATCTTTCCTATTCACACAACATCCTAACAGTGTAATTAAGCTTCTCTCCATGCAGCAGGTCAAGAATCTGCTTTACAGCAGGGTGATGCTACAGGGCTGCCACAAGAAACACATTCCAGCTCAGCCTGAGGTTTGGAATTGGGTGTTCTAAGCAGAAACCGTCAAAACCAGAACTGAAGACTGCGGTGATATAATTGCACTGGATTTATATCTTCTTCCAATTTATTAATAACATAATAAATGAAGCAAGGCCTACCCTAAAGCATATATTGCAACAGAATTAACATTTCTGAATAAATCTGTTGTTGTTTGAAACAACTATTCAAGTCAATAAAAAGTGGGAAGTTTATGCTCTGCAGACCCACAACAAGGGAACAGGAGCTGAAAACCTCAGGAGCCCTGGAGCAGGAAGCTGATTATTAATTTACTCTGGTCTCCTGAAAGGAATTAAGACATGAACATAAAGTATTGCCTTTCTCTTGGACAAAAAAAAAAAAAGCTCCACACAGCTACTTCACTGCTAAATTCACAAACCAAAGGTGCTTCACCAACACAAATCCATCACTTCGGATGAGCCTTGGGGAGCCGTGCAGGGACCCAGCACAGAGGTGACTGAAACTGGGAGGGAGGGAGGGAGGGAGGGAGGGAGGGAAGAATTTACAGACAGTCTTATTCCTCAAATCAGTTCACAGGAACCAGAGTTAACTCATTAAATACAAATTACACTATTACACAACTTCTGGAAGCTGAATAACTAACCACTGCATTACAAGTAGAAACAATCACAGTGAAGATCGTCAGAGGTCTAACGAAAGCTAAAAATCTCTGCTTAAACAGACCTGCAGGCACCACCTCACCCTGCCATCCACTGTCACTTCCTTGGAAGATTCCCTGTCCCCTGACAGCTAGTTCCCTCTGCACTGACAATCAGCACCAGTTCCATAAGGGTCAGTCACAATGATTTCATTTAACCCAAGTCCCTTCATCCTTATGGAAATAATTAAACTATCTTATTTTCTCCTCTCTGTTTTCACTAGCTTTCTCTCTACCACTTCTCCATACTCAAAGACAAACATGTTTTGCTCAGCTTTGGGATGTACAAGTTCAAATTTTGCAGGATTCTGGAAGAATCCAAGTACAGAGTGAGAGCGGATTCTGTGAAAGTGTCATCTGTGCCACTGAACTCAGTACAATGCACTCATTGGGGTTTATTTTAATAATACAGATTATTACAGCAACACATATCTGCTAAGCCTTCCCAAAGTTTGGATGTCAGCATAGAAAACACAGTGTTTAACCCTGATCACGAGCCAATTCCTGGGGAAACCTGTCACAACACCTTGCATGATTTTCCCTACTCTAGAAACTGCTCAGCACTGACTTTTTGAACCAGGTTTCTGTTTCCAAGGCACTTAAAATATAATTCAGAATTTCTTTTAATATAAAGGTCTGCTTGCAGGATGGTTCTCTGTCTTCCTCAAAACAGTACCTGGAGATTAAGTCCTGACAAAAATCCTCTCATTTTCATTATGCTCATTTCTTCCAATTTCACTTCAGCCTCCCATAACTGCATTATTTCCCAAGAGACACATTATATCAGATATTTTATTTAGCTTATCTCCTTCAATGAGGGAGATTTGTGCTCATATCTCAAATATATATATATATTTATCAGCAGAATTCCCTGAGAGCCAAATACCTGGATCTACTAGAGGACAGCTTTGACATTCTCTACATTAAAGTTTTCCCAGCACATCCAACTTTAAGCTTCCATATTATTGAGAACACTTAAGAGATTTCCAGATACTCGAGCACACGTGCTGAATTCAAAATTTCCTTCTCCGTTTATTCATTGCTTAGAGACAAGAGCAAGCAAACAGAGTGAGGTATTGTCTAATGAGAAGCAAGGTCATTCTCTGCCTCTGGGCTTTTTGAAGTGATGTGAGGGATCTAAAAAAACCCCCAAACATCCAAGAAGATGCTGTTGTCTCACCAAGACAGCAATTTACTTCAGTGCTTAAACAAAGCCATAGTACAACACAGGGGAAGCTGCAGGAACACTCCTAAGACAGCTTTCCTGTTTCCCTCCAGGTTTGAGGCACTGGAAGCTGTTTTTCCACCTTTATTTTGCAATTCATTTGTAGAAGAGTTTTATTCCAGTTCACTCCTTCTTGGGAAGTTTTATTAAACAGAGGCAATGCACACTCTTCTTGAGAAATCTGTGGGGAGGGCTCATTACATGAGCAGGGTTTGAATACAGTGATCACACTGAATCGTGGAATCCCAGAATGGTTTGGGTTGGAAGGGACCTGAAAGCTCATCCAGTTCCACTCCCTGCCATGGGCAGGGACACCTTCCACTATCCAAGGTTGCTCTAAGCCCCGTCCAACCTGGCCCTGAACTTTCCTAGGGCTGGGGCAGCCACTGCTTCTCCGGGCAACCTGTGCCAGGGCCTCACCACTCTCACGGGGGAGAATTTCTTCGTATATCTAACCTAAATTTCCCTTCTGTCAGTTTGAACCTTATCCTGCCACCACAGGATACAGAGTAGCCCCCCCCCGGCTTCCCTGCAGGTCCCTTCAGACACTGGAAGGGGCTCTGAGGTCTCCACACAACCCTCTCTTCTCCAGGCTGAACAACCCCAACTCTCTCAGCCTCTCCTCTAGTGGAAGGTGTCTCTGCCCATGGCAGGGAGTGGAACTGGATGAGTTTTAAGGTCCATTCCAATCCCATAATCTTCTACGATTCTGTGATTCTACAAAAGGCAGGGAAAAGAGCGGGTTCCCTGCGTCCGCCGCGCTTTACCGCTTGTCTCTAAGCACTTTATCCCTCCGCTCCTCACGGCCCCGCCGCTTCCCTCCCTCCCCGGCCCCGCCACGCCGGGCCCCGCGGGCGCCTTCCCGCCGCCTCAGCGCGGCTCCCCGGCTTCACTCACGGCGTGCTGCGGTCGCTGTACTCGTTGGCGACGGTCTCGATGCCGCCGGCGCGGGCCACGGCCACGTAGCAGCTCTGGAAGCCCAGGTCGATGCCCACCACGGACATGGCGGCGGCGCTGAGGGGGGAGCGCGGGGCCGGCAATTCTCGAAAGATCCCGTCGGGCCGCGGCCGCGCCGGCGCTGAGGGCGGTGCAAATCTCGCGAGACCGCGGGAAGCGCGCCGGGGGCTGAGCGGGCGGGAGGGGCTCTGAGGGGGCGGGAGCGAATGTCTGAGGGGGCTGAGGGAGGGACGTCTTTTTCCTTTCCAAGAAGTTCTTTTCTCTCAAAATATTCCAGGAATGGGAAAAAAAAGGCGATTAAGTCACAACTTGGCAGCACCGCAGAAGTTGCTGAGTTATTTCCCTCTGGGTTAGAGGCTGTTGGTGCTACAGAAAAGCCGTTTAATGAAACTTTTTTGCCCGTATGATGTAACGACCTGAGGGGTGAGGGATGGGGATGAATGGAAACAGCTCGCCATGAGATTTTATAATAGTTAAATTACAATTTATAGAAACAGGTTTTGCAGAAAAGCACTTAAACTCCTCCTGAGCAATTATGTTTTGTGGTTCAGATGAGTTGGATGGGCCAGGTTTGATGGGCTTGGAGCAACCCAGTTTAGTGGAAGGTGTCCCTGCCCATGGCAGGGGGTTGGAATGAGGTGAGCTTTCAGGTCCTTCCAACCCAAACCATTCTGGGATTCCGTGTTCTGATTTTTCCTGAAATACAGAAGAAAATCCAAGGCTGGGTTCATAGTTTTATACTTGAGAATGTGGTTAAAAGACATTGTGGTTCCACCTATGTGGTTCCAGCTATGCTCCCAATAAAATTTAGCTCATGATTGCTTTATATGCAGTAGCATTTACAGTACAGTTGGCCTGTAATCAACACATAAAATTTTAATATTATTATATCTTATTGGACCATTCTCACTGTAGTTTGGACATGTGTTTTTCAGGGCAACATTTGGCCAACTAGTGCTTTGTGGGTTTGCTGGAGAAAAGTCTTTTCAGGGATCAAGGATTCCTAAAAGACGAAATAAAATTAAAAAAAAAAAAGAATCCCTCATAGTTCCAGCACATTCCATGGTCCCAGCGGTGGTGGGAGTGGGGTGAGGGGGAAATGGACACCCAGCGGTGGTGCTGCGTCCCCTGGCAGAGCAGAGGTTGGGGAGGGTTCTGCTGAGGGGAATACTTTGGGATGAAAACACAAGGGATTGGCAGATTCATCCGAACACAAACGTAATTCTGATACTTATATCCATGGATTTGGTGAAACTGAATTCTTGGGAATGCTTTCAGTTCTGAGATAAAACACGCCAAAAATACTTCAGTGTAATGTGTTACAAACAGTACGTTCGTTACCAAGTTCCCAGCACTGTATTTACATCCCTGCTCCTTGTTTTAGTGACACAGAAAACACGTGGCGGAGAAATTCAATATTCCAGGAAGGAAGGACTCTTGCCCCAGAGCCGCTCTGGCAGCTGCCAGTGGGCTGGAAATTGCATCACGGTGCTAATGACAGAATATTAATGAAGTGTTTGACCTTCGACATCCTTGAGTGCAGAGCGAGGTGCCAAGGAACGGAACCAGCCGTTGGTCCATGTGGGAATATTGTACAACCCACAGTACGAGGAAAACAGTTTCTTCTTGTGTTTGTCACTTTCCCTTTGAAAAGGAGAGACAGGGAGCAGAGTCTGGTGTCAGAGGGGATCTGTGTCGGAGTGCCCTGATGTGACCGCTGACCCTGGGCCAGGACACGGCCCTGGGACTTTGCCAGGGCTGCTGCCTGTGGGGACCGAAGGGAGGTGGGGGAGAGGGGCCCTGCCAGCCCAAACAGACAGTTCTGGTCACCACATACAGCCCCTAGCCAGGCAAAAAATAAATAAATCAACCCAAAACCTGAGGTGTCGAGATGCAGTCATCTAAGTGGAACAGATTCCACAATTTTCCCTGCTCTCCTCTATTTTCTGAATGTTTTTTCTTGTAAGAAGTGAGACTTCTAATGTACAAAACATGAACAGACTGTTGTACCTATTTCTAAGCAATAATTAGGATTTGATGACAGCTGAAAGACACGCAGCTTATCTTGAACTCCTGTAATATATATTCTTTAATAAGGCTTTATCTTTTCTTCCCTGGTGAAGAGTGATTTGCAGAGAGAGAGCAACTTTGAATGGAACAGTGAAGTACCTGGTGAGGTAACTCAGTTAAGAGAAAGTATTCAAAATGTGATGATAACATGGGCCAAAACTCATGGCTATTTTTAACAGAAGGAATAAGTTGCTGGTGATGTACATGCTACCATCCCTCTGCTCGGAGCTGCAAAGGGGTGTCCTGTGGCCTGGCAGGTGTTACAGATGTGTGACCCTCAAAAACCAGGGGAATAAAAAATGGGGAAAAGACATGTTAATTTGTATGCTAGGAGTGATTTTGTCTGTTTTTCAGAGTATCCATATTGTGCTTCATTCAGTGCTTTACTCAACCTGTGCCTTGGTCAGTCCTGATCTCAGTCTGCAGCCCCAAGACTTTCTCAAAACCTTCTCCTCTGGGGAGCTTCACATATAAATCCTTGTCTGGCACATTTCACATGATCCTTTATGATCTATAAGCAAAACAGATACATGATTTCAGTGCCTGCATACTGCAAATCCACCACCACAGTGTATCCCAGTGTTCTTCCAGAACCTCCAGCCTCAGTTTACAATTCATTGCACCTCCAAGTCAGTCTTGCAATTCATTAACGCCGTCCAAACACGACCACGAATGTGGGCTTAAAATAATCCCTGGCTGGTATCTGTCACAGGCTATTCTTTGGGCTGCTGGAAATAGCTGTGCACGTCACCCAATGTATGGGTCATCAGCCTATTCTGGGATATTCAAATAGAAATGGGCTTTGTGATCCCCTCAGCTGAGGGATCTGGGATATCAGGTTGCCCAGAACTCTGTTCTGACTCATACCACATATAACCCAGTTCTCCGAAATCCTGCCTGTCTGTGCTTCCAAAGGTTACATGGGAGCCGGGTTTTACCAGTTCTGTTATCTCAAGAATTTTTGGAGAAATAAATGTGAAAAAGATAAATTTCCCTTTTATTCTGGTTTCCATAGTTTTCCATCAAACTTGGAAGATAATTAGATTTCCTGTGTTTACAAATTAAGCCAAGCCAAACAAACCCCACACCAGCCAACTGAACATTCCCAAAGAAACATAATAAATGCAAACAGAAAAAAAGGAGGAAAGCGGCTACAAAACCAGTATTGGAAAGTGAGGGGCACTATAGCAACAAAGCATAAGTCTAAGGAATATATAAATTATTTGAAACAATTATTTGTTCCTGGATGCTGTGTATTGCACATACATCATCACTGGATAATTAAGGCTAGTTCATAATTTTGCATGTATTAACACTGGAAATTAGTGCCCTGGAACAGTCTTTCTGAATGGGTTTTAAGCATGTAAGATACTTCTCAGCCTGTTGGACCGTGGAATGTGGCAGGAAAAGGCAAGAGGCTTCATTTGGACGCCGTGCAATTAGTGTGTCAGCCTCCCTATGGAATTCTGGGGCACTGAACAGAGCTGCGAGTCCAGCAGACAGAATTTGTAACTTATTGATAAAGTAAGGGTGCGGTCATCTGATTTCAAAATATGAAACAGTGGGTATGTTAAAGAAAATAAAATTATAAATGCTGCATATGAGTGTACATCCCTTCACAGAATGCAAGAGTTTAGGAGAGAAATTTTTAAATTGTGATTAAATCTCTCGATGTGATAAAAAAAATATCAGTGAAACACCACATGATCCCAGTGACTGGAGTAGTAAGACTGGAATTAAGTTCAATGGTACAAAGATTAAGGTCATGGGCACATGAACTAAGAGCAAAAAACCTGGAAGCACTTCAGTAGGAAATAATAGCAGAGGAGAGTGACCTGCATCTGACCTGGCTGGTCAGGGGGTGGAAAGTAAGCACATGGGGATGGGAATAAGTAATTAAATCAAGGAATAGCTAACAACAAATGGATAAACCAACTGATCACCCATAAATTAAACCAGGAAGCAAGGGGATCCTGGAGCAATTGGAGCAATCCAGCTCTGGAAAGTCTGCTAAGGAGAGCTGGGGGAAGAAAACTGTTAAATACGGCTCAGCCCAAGTGTAGAGATGGGATTCTGTGAAACAGTTTCCACATAACTGGAAGCAGCAGGAGTACCTGCTGGGTAACTTTGAGCTCTGTCATCCCAAAACATACAGATCCTAATAGAGGGAGGATTGAGGCCACAGTCTGTCCTTGCCATGCCCTTTTCCATGGGGCCAGTGCTTGTGCTGCTCATGGACTGGGAGCTGGGCCATGAGCCCATCCCAGATGGGTGAAACCCTGTGGACAGGAGCTCAGCCCAGATTTTCTCCACCCAGACTACCCACAAGCCTCCTAAAAGTTCTGGAATTTTGTGTGCTGTGCCCACACATGGTGTGGGTGAAGCCTTCCCCTCTCACCCTGTGTGGGTTGGGAGCGCTGCCCCATCCTGTGCCCTCTGCCTGCTGCTGAGGCTCCTTTGAGTGCACCAGGCTGCTGGCGCTCTGCCCAGGAGAGGAAAACATCGGAATTCGTTCTGGATCCACGTCATCCATTCCACTGACACAGCTAATGATGTGAGATCCCACAAACCGCACACACGGGTGACGTCCCCGCTTCGTCGACGTGCTTCGCGCTCCACCGGGAGACATCTGGGATCTGGTGACACAGGGATGTGCTCAGTGTTTGCCAAAATGTGAGCTGAGAATCCAAAAATAGGGCAGAGATTTCTAGGCTGGTGCAGGGAACAGTCCCCAGCAGGCACTGGCTAAGGGCACAGTCAGGATAACAGTCCCATAGCAACACTCCCCCCTCTTGGACAGGGGAGTTCATCCCGACCTCACAGCTCATCAATTTAGTTCATTTTCATGCATTCTAATAACAAAGCCTGTTTTTTACTTTTTATTTTGAAGGGAACCATGGTTGAGTGTCCGTATAGATTATAGATTTTTGCGATGCATTGTCCCTTTCAGCGAACTTTGACAATAGCTGACCTAATGAAGACTATTCTGATTTGAGGCTCCAGAAGGTTCCTTCATGTGAAGGAACAGTTCAAACCGGTTCTATCTTTTTTCTTTCAGCTGTACCATCCTTTAACTGTCTGTTTATATGGTGGATACCAATGGAGTCTGGAATTACGCAAGCCTGGAATTCTAAAACATAGAGCTGGGTCTGCTCTTAGTTACTGATACAAACATTGAGTGTCTGCATTGATTTTACTAGAACAGACTGACATCCATACTGGCATTAAGTTTAGATATATTATAAATACTTTTTTCCCCCAGATATTTCCTTATCTGTTAAGTAGTTGAAACAAATACTTTTTGTGACTCTGCTGGAAGAGGAGACCCTTTTTACCACACAAATATCATGCCAGCAATGAACACATGAAAACTGTGTTCAGCAATTTTTGCTGCGAGGAAAATGTGCAGAAGAGGGAATGAGAGAACCCATCTTGCTTGGGAAGTTAAGAGACAGAGAAACATAAAGATTTTGAGCTTATGTTGCTTTATTTTTTGCCTAGGAAGGGATTCCCATATTTCTGATTCTCATAAGCAAGTCATCTGAAATATCCCAACAGATGGGATCTCACCTGGGGTTCCCTCCTCTGATGTGCTAAAACATGCTGTGATGAGGCTGGTCCCTGAAATCACCATCACAATGTGGGAAAACCATCACAGAAATGGTGTCCAGGCCATGCTCTGGCAAGAAATGGGAGTTTTCCTCTTCATGGCACTTGTCAGGGCCCAGCAGGGACCGTGTCCATGCTCAGGTTCACTGCAGCGAGTGCTCATTTCACTTGGCTGTTCTAGGTTTGCTTTGTGATGAAGAGAAGCATTTGGATTTTAATGTTTTTAAGCTGGCCAGTTTTAAGGAAAGCTCTGTAGGTGAGATAGCAACTTCCATTAGGAAATACAGTTCAGATGGATCTGGGAATTGTAAGGCAAATCTTTTGTCCATCCATCGGTCAGGGCTGCAGCCCCTAGCTGTTCCAGCAGCAGTATTTCTGTCTCTCACATCATCCCCTCATGTCTCTGGCAGGGCAGGAGAGATTTTGGCACGACAAAGAAGAGGAGGAGCCGCGGGAGTTTTCTGACACCTGGCAGGCAGCTCCTTGGGAATCTGTGCCAGCTGGAACGAGCAGGGCAGCCAAGGAAGAGCCACAAGGAATGTGGCTTCATGTATTGGCTTTATCAAAACTGATTGTTCTCTCATGGGATCAGTTTTAAAAGGATATCTGAAATTTTGTGACAGAAATCACCAAGAAAGCATTTTTTAGTGCTGAATTGTGATTACTCCTCCTATTAGTATCCTGGAAGTACTTAATATCCTATTGCTATCCTGGAAACACTTTATATCCCACCATTTTCAGTATTAATATAGAACTATCCTGCCACAGGCACAAGCGAGAGGCAATAAATGGGCATTTAGTGAAATAAATGAACCGTTGCCCGTTTGTGAAGTTGAACACAGATGCAATGACAGCGCGGGCGCGGCAGGGG
The DNA here is from genome assembly GCF_001604755.1 of Lepidothrix coronata. Classification (NCBI taxonomy): domain Eukaryota; kingdom Metazoa; phylum Chordata; class Aves; order Passeriformes; family Pipridae; genus Lepidothrix; species Lepidothrix coronata. The sequence goes on from NW_016690280.1 coordinate 1,342,177, forward strand.
GCGCTGGGGAGCCCAGTCCCGCGGGCGCAGCCGCTCTGGCCGCGGAGGACCCGCTCTCTATGGTGGCCGCTGCTTCCCCAGCGGGTGGTGGCCAGCGGCCTGTCCCGGCATGCACCGCGCCCGCCACACTTCCCGGCACACCTCGCGGCGCGCTCACTTCCGGCCCGGGCGCTAAGATGGCGACGCCCATGCACCGGCTGATCGCCCGCAGACAGGCGTGAGTGGGGCCGGGGGACGGGTCTGGGGGGGCCGTGCCGGGAGAGGACGGGGCTGCGGAGCGGCGGGGCCGCGGAGCTGAGCCCTTCCCCGGCGCTCAGGTCCCTCCTCGCCGATGCGCTGTATCCCGGGAGGGCGCTGCTCGGCAGAGGGGAAAGCCTCCCCAAAATGCTGGGGTGAGCCGCGGTGACTGCGAGACGATGGTATTGGGGTGTCCTGTGCACGGCCCGGCGCTGGGCTCGAGAATCCCTGTGCGTCCTGCCCAGCTCGGCGTGTTCCGTGGTTCAGTAAACGGTGGGAGCGAGAGCAGCGGGTGGGGAAGGAAAGAAAGTTATTGGATTTTGGCTCTCGGAGCCGGCGCTGGGAAACGGCGCCCAGGGAGCGGGAGCCGTGCGCTCGGGACAGCGGGGAGCGTCTCGTGGTGTGGGCGGTTACTGAACCGCATCGCAGGCGCTCGACAGCCCAACTAAGAAAAAAGTGATCTCCAGGTTCGTGTTGTGTTACATTTACAGAACGGAAAAAACTGCAAAAAATACCCCCAAAACACAAGCGAGCTTTGCTAGATGTAGGTATTGCAATCAAATAATCCTTTCAGCACCAAAAAGATCTGATTGCAAACAGTGAAATGAGGAAAACCATGTTTTTGCTTGTTTGAGAAGTGCAGCAGGTGTGTATGTGTCCCACCCCCATGTACTGCTGACGTTGTTTTTGCAGTTGTTTGTAGATTTGGATGTTGGGTTTTTTCCTTAGATTAATTTATTTCTCATGTTTCAGTTCTTTGACTGTGTTTTGGGTTTTTTTTTCCCGATCACACTACTTGGGCAGAGTGTGGATGGTTTCTGCATTCTCCTGCCTTTTCCATGGTTTAGTAGTAATCTCTTTCCTGTTTTCTACTGGAAAGTAATTTGGGATTTTAAAAGACTTCTTTTCAGTTGCTATTTTATTTGAGTCAAGGACTTATTTCTTAAGTTTGATATGTCTTATGTGCTTGGTGGGTCTGTGCTGAGCTGTCTCTCTGCCAGCCTTTGCTCCAGGGTTGAGATCACTGATCCCTGCTAAAAGTTTGCTTCAGTTTTGTGCTTTTCATTAGTGTTAAACTCGTTGGTGCTGATGTGGTGTTTGCAGATCTGTGGCTGGTGAGCAGATCTGATGTTCTGGTCATTACTTATATTGGTTTTAGGACTTAATCCTTGTCTTTTTAGCTTGCATGGAATTGTCTGCTCCACTCGTGTGAGTAGAACTAAAGCCCTGGAAACACTGAGTTATATTGTTGTTGCTTTAAACTTCCACATTGTTCCTGTGGACAAAAGTCTGGGCTGGTTTGAGAGAGAAAAACATAAACTTTGGGGGTTTTATGTCAATGAAGAGGAGGGAGAGTCATCACTGAGCTTCTGTGTAACTGCTGTGGTAGAGCCTGAAGTGCAAGAGAAAGACAAACAAACCTCTCCAAGCCATTGAGTTTTGTTCCTTCCCAGACATTCTGATTCCTGCTCCAGTCCCAGTTCCTTGTGCTGTGCAGGCTTAAGTTTAGTTAGTTTTTTTAGTGCTGATTTAGCTGAGTATTTCTCAGGCTTGAATATGAAGCCAAATGGCCTCTGCATTGAATGAGTGATGGATGTTCAATACAAGATTCCCTTCAAGAACTGCCACAAAAGGTGGCTGAAGCTGAGGGAGAAGCAATTCCTACCTTGCCTGGGAATGCAATGCTCATTTTGAGGAAAAGTGCTCACTGCTGGTCTGTCACTTTTATTCTCACTAATGAACAGTCTGGAAGCCTCCTAGTTCAGCCAGGCTGGTAATTACAGACAGTTTAGATGGACTGGCCTTGAAAAATTTGTATTTTGGTGCTTGGAAAAAAACCAGAAGGTGGAAAGAGGTGACAGGAGTCACAGGGCACTGAAAGGAGTGACACAGTCCCGAGTTCAGTCCTGGCTCTGAACTAATTTTGATCCAGACCTTGAGCAGTCCCTTGGCTGTGTGTGAGTTTCCTTATTTGTAAAGGAGAAGGGAAAACAGCTTTGCAAAGCTTCCCAACAGCAGCTTAAGAGCTTGAGTGTGGAAGTAGGAGTGTTTTCCCTTCCCTGATTTCTAAAAATGCTCACAGAATTTTACATGGTGCAAGAACTGAAACATGGATGTGAACTCTCGCTGACACTGCAGGTGTTTGGGGGCACAGGGCAATCAGGGGAGTCTGGCTGGATTTACTGTGCACAAAGTGAGCAGGAATCCGATTGTTCCTGGGATAAACCTTCTGCCAGGCTCTCAGGAATCTTAGTAAATTCAAATAAGGTACAACCAGGAGCATCTCTGGGAGTCCTAGGCTGTTTGTGTGAATTGGGCAGTTTGGTGCCTGTGTTAAATTCTGGGGTTTTGAAATATAGCTGCTGCTTTTTGCTAACTGTGTTCTAAACCCTAATTTCAATTATTTACCTGAAGTAATCTACAACCACCTGCAAATTGTATGCAGTGTAGTTGTTCCCATGTGAAAATGTATTAGTAAATGAAAATCTGTTTGCATAAATTCTGTATGTACCTGATTATTACTGTTTGTGTCCTGATTTAAGAGAAAAGCTGAAGCACCTGTGAATATCTGGTCTAATCATGACTTGATGCGGTTAAAAATCTGCATGATAAAAAAAAAATAATTTTTCACTAGGTTGAACAGACTTGGACTGAGTCACTTAAGCAATTCTGCATTTTTCTAGGGAGGCAAACAAGCAGCATGTGAGATGTCAGAAGTGTTTAGAGTTTGGCCATTGGACATATGAATGTACAGGGAAGAGAAAATACCTGCACAGGCCTTCAAGGACAGCTCAACTGGCCAAAATCCTGAAAGAGAAAGAAAAACAACTATTACTGCAACAGAGGTAAGATTGGCAGGATGAAATGCCTGGTTTATTAATGAAATAAAAGCAAAGATGGTGTCCCAGACCATTTTCTGGGATCTTTTCCTCCAGACTGTGTGATGTTTGCCTAATGTTAGAGATGATTTGCATATTAGGTGGAATACGTACACTCAGGTCCCACAGAATTAAAAATAACATTTAAATTAATTTAATTTAAGCCTCTCATTAACACCTGCTCCTCTGAAATACACTTTAAAAGCATTTTGGCCTGTCTGTAACAAAAAAAAATCCACTAAGCCAAAGTTAAAACAGTTGGAGCCTGTTAGTTAAAGTTAAAACTTCTTAATGGAGCAGTTTCCTGAATTCCTTGGTTACTTGATTTCATGTTTATGTGCTGGTACAAGCAGGTGGGTGTGAGGACTGTAAATGTGTTTATAACAAAGAGGCAACTCTTGCCCTTCTGTTCAGGTTTGGTGGTAGAATGTGGAGTTAAACCTGGTGTTCTGGGCACGACCTGACAGTGTCTGTGCCAGCCCAGCCCCTGCTGCTCCCTGGGAGCTGCACTGGTTAAACAGGTGAATGGGAGTGGAGTTATCAGGTGGTTTTAACTCTCAAGCATAAAGTAACACCACCTCACTGAATTGCATAATTATTTCCTGTTTTGACATCTGAGAAAGTGAAAGATGCATCATAACAGAGAAATCTAAATGAAACTCTGCATGTGGTGTGTGATTTCCTTTCTGCTTTGCTCTCAGTACACTTTGTGTTCTTCCCCCAAGGTTAATAATTGTTTTAACAAGCAGCTCTAGAGTGAAAAACAGTCAACACATCAGTTTTCCATAAAATTCCTGTATGTGTGAGGGTTATCTCTGCCATTGCAACTGCAGTTTGATTTTGGCAGCTGGGGAGGTGTTGCCTCAGCCCCAAGGAGGGACCGTGTGAGGTCCCTCACAGCCCTTGCAGCTGGAATTACTGAGGATTTGGACACGTGCCCTCAGTCACTGCCACGTCTAGCTCAGTGTGTTGGCTGTGGGTCATCACACTGCCAGGATGTGAGTTATGGAGAGCATTCCCACCTTTTGCTGTTATCCTAGTGGGAGAGAAAAGGGCGGTACCTCTGGCAGACAGGGCTCCTGTGGCTCCATCAGTTGTTGCAGCTCAGGCAGCAATTATGAGTCACAGGCCTGAAACACTGACTGAAGTGGAGGCTCATTAGCTTGTGATAAGAGCCACGTAAAATGTTTGATTTTGAAATTAATTTTGATCCAGTGAGTAATCCTGAAGTAATTACAGTCACCCAGTATTGTAGATAGACATCAGGAGTGCTTGGGCCCCTGAAACTTGCTCCACTTGGAGACAGAGTTTGGATGGGTTCTTCAGAAACTCGAGGTTTTTAGGCAGAGTTTGAGACTCAGATTTTTCCCTTGTTTCTTTTCTGCCGTATTTCTGGTGAATTCTGCAGGTTCACGTTGGAGGACTGTCAACTGAGGGTGAAATTCCTTGAAGCCTAGTCCTTGTGCTTGAGTCTGAGGATGGGATAATTTTATGTAGGAATTCCAGGACTGTCCAGTCTGTCACAAATGGAGATTTTTGGGCTGTAACAGTCCTCAGTGTGAGGAGCATGTGCTGTGAAAAGTCATCTTGTGAATGGAAGACTGACTAATCCTTAGGCAGGAGCAGTGTTTAATCCTGGTTAAATTGGGCTGGATTCACAGGGGTTATATAATCATAAGCTCCTTAGCTGTGCCATAAGGGATCCTGTTCCTTAGGTGCCAGTGTTACACTTCCAAGGATGAAGCTTTTTCTTTGTGGAAAAACAGCTTCCTAGGGCCCACTTTTGCTTTTTATATCACTTGTATTGGAAGGTTCTTCCTTGTCACAGAGAAGCTGGGTCTCCCACAGCTCTGCTTTGGAGTGCTTGTATCACCACCTTTAAAGATCCAGGCAGGAATCATTAACCAGAAGGCAAACACAGCCTAATAAGGTCAATATTTACTTCTGACAACCACATCCAAGCTATTTCAGCATGAACTCATGTCATAGTTGTTCCAGGATCCCTCTGTTGGCCCGGTGCTGACCCCACGATTCTGATGGACACTGGAGGTGTCAGTAAAACCCTCACTGCCTGCCCGGCCTGGGGCAGGAGTTGGGAGGGGAGGAAAGGTGAGAGAATGCTCATTCCTGAGTGATGTTACTGCACTGAACCCAACACAGAGTGTGATTTATGGCTCTGAAGGCACGGTGGGGCCACAGGGAGAGCGAGGGAGTGCCCAGAGCAGGTCTGACTGCAGGGCCTGGAGTAACTCCTGTAGTAACCTACACCTTACACACTAGAGGGAGGCACAGCCCTGTGCCCGGGTTCCTCACACACTCAGTGAGGTCCTGTCTTCTCAAAGGTGCTTTGGGATTTAATTCTGTTTCTCACAGTGACTCATCTTACCTGTGAACACCTGATGACCCTCGGAGGGTGTAAGGCCTTAGGAATGTAAATCTGAACAGGAGGGATTATAACTTGGGTTGGAATTTGAATATCAGTGCATCTTCCTTTTGCCCACAGGAGAGTGTGGGGAGTGTGAAAAACTCCTCTGTATGATGATAATGTTTCCATACTGTATGTGTGAAAATAAAAAATTGGAAAAATCTCATTTTTCTGGCTTATAAAGAGCATTGAACTTTTACTGAAGTACAGTGCAGGTTACACTTAACACTTTCTTCTTTCTACCCTTTCTGTAGTCTTTATCAACACATTCTGTTTTCTAATGCCCTTATGGCTCTGCCAGCAGAACACTGCTGTGTGCTCATATTAAACTCACTGTGCTGCTATTTATTTAATTTTCCTACCACATTAATCAAAGCCATTACTTTTCCCCCCTTAATTAGTGCTGGAGAAAGTGCTGCAGAAAAGAAGACCAAGAAAAAAAGGTATGTGAGACGGGTGGCAAATGGTGCAGCTGATCCTGGCTGGGATCCTGCACTGGGTGTTGCAGGAGTTTGAGAGGGGGTGGGAAAAGTCAACATTGCAAATAAGTGTTGGCTTTACTGCTCTGAGCCTGTTACAGGCTTTTGTCTGACAGATATTTGGAGAATTTCTAGTCCTCCTTATCCAAAAACTCTAAATTCCTGGTTCTCTGCTTTTCTCCCTCCTGATCATCCTACTTCTGCATGATCTTGCTTTAATGATAAAAAAGGTCTGTATTTCTGCCTCAAAGTCCATCAAGTGTCTCTGAAACAGTTGTGCAATACTGGCACACTGTCTTCTGGTCTGACATTGTTCCACCTGCTCATCCTGCTCTGTCTTTTGTTGTTTTCATTCCCTCCTGCCAGCTTGCTCTCTCTCTCTGAAGCTTTGTCTAGAGAATGAAATAAGGCACCTAAAAACCAAAAATCCCACCCCAAAACCAAACAGAACCACCTCAATCCCAAACCAAAATCCAGGAAATAAACCTTCCTCCACTCCAAGTACTAGTTGGAGCCAAGAACTCTTTTGACATTGTTTGTACTTGACTTTGCATTAATGTTTGCTTGGGAATTTGCTTTATTAGCAGAGGAACAGCCAGAACTGAGGCTGTAACACTCCTGGTGATCGTGTTGGGAGTTTTACTCCAGGGGGGAATGTCTGTCCTGTAACAGCCTCAGTATCTCTTCTCATTTAGTTGTCAGTTCTCTAAATCTGATCTAAAACCAGTTTTCAGGAGGTGTTTAAAGACCAGGCCTGTTGCCTTGTGTGGCAGTCAGTGAATAAGGCACAGCAGGTCTTTAAAACATGCCTCTATTTCAGGTTATCTTGTGGAATGTGACTTTATTGGAATGCTTGGCTATCAGTGTGTGTTTTATCAAAGGCTCCTTTCCCAGTAGTGCCCATTTATTGTTGGAGTTACTTGGGACCAGTGAGATCATAAATTAACTAATTTTGAAACAGTATAACACAGGCCCCTCCTTGTCTCAGCTTTCTCAGATGCTGCAGCCTTTACTGGCAGAATTATTTTCAGAGTATTTGAGCTCTAAACCAATGCAAAAATGAACAGAGCAAAAGGGTCCTCGGGGGATTGGGTGGTTTGGTCACTTTTTCCTTGACATTTTAAAACTCTTGTAGATTTGAGCTATTCTCCTGTTTTTATGCAAGCACCAAATCCATCAATATAAACTCCTTTTTGGATAGTTTGCTGTTTATATTTTTATTATATGGGAAGAATTAAACGTGAACAATTCAGCAGAGGGTTACCACTGGATATATAAGTTCCAGATTTAAAATAAAACTATGCAAAAGTTCAGGTTCTGGCAGTAGGAGCACGAACCTTTTACACAGAGTATGTTTGTTTTGATATAAACAGTAATAAATGATCTCAGGTTCAACCAGAAAAACAGGCTCAGGCAAAGCAGCTGCTGCAGAGTCTTGTGACCTCAGGTGACAGAGAGCTGCCTTCCAGGTGCACGTGTCCTTCAGCATTCCCACCTCCCATGCTTTGGTTATCCATGGAAAGCCCACTTTATATCGGATCACACCTCTCTAAAGGGTGGAATTGTCTTCTAATTCACTTGTTTCTTGAGGCCCCAGCTGTTACTGTGCCCAGAATTGTAGGTTGGATGTGAGTGGCACCTGTGAGGGTTTAAAACCCCTGGGGGGGTTGGAGCAGAGCAGGGTGAGAGCCTGGGTGATACCAGCACTTGTCCCACAGCTGGGGCACAGGATCACACAGGAGATCCTCAAAACAGAAACTTGTTTTGAGGAGAAGAAATGTTATCTGCTGGAGAAATTCTGTACTTTGACAGTGGTGTGGTAGACCCAAAATCTTACATCTACCAACCTACAGCATCTGCATTGTCACGTTACCTACTTCACATTACGTTTTGTATTTGAATTTTACTCGCTGCCATCTCCATCCTCCTCCTGGAAGTACCAACAGGCTACATGTTGCATCACCTGAAAACAAGTCCCTGCCTGTTTCCTCTCCCAAATGCAGCTATTGCTTTCCTCCAGGAGAAGCAGTACAATATTCTGATGTTTGTGTGAGTGGGTTTTGGATTATAACCTAAACACTGGACTGCTGCTGTGGATTGTGTGAGAGGTAATCTGGAAAAGGATGTTAAGAGTTACCACTCAGGGGATCCTCTGAATGATTCCTGCCCATGTCAAGGATTCTGCACATCTAATGGAACTGGTTAGATTGAAACTTGTCCCATTTTTTTTTGTGTTTTGTTTTTCTCATCTTAAAAGTAGTTTTTCCCAGACAATAAGTATTTAACCAGCCCTTATGGATTTATCTGTAATAAAGAGTTGTTGTGTCTGCACACACAGAGATAACAGATTACAGATGTATTATAAAAACTTCTGTGGTTCATAGCTCAATACACACTCCCACATTTGCCAGCTGACATGGCTGATATGGTTAAAAAAATCAGTCTCTCTTTAATAACCTTAACACAGGCATTTCATGAATTGTATTTAAACAACCCCTCTGATAAAAAATACTACTTTAATTTTCTAATGGAAAGGAGATTCTGCATTATTATAATTTACAGTTTTGCATGTTCTTTGGTTGACTTTGGGAAGGGAGGTGAATCAGTGCCATTACACTTTGTTGGGAGAAAGATCTATGGGAGAATTGAATTGTACTTTCTTGAAATTCATGTTGCCTCACTTAATCAGAGATGTTGATCTTGAGAGCAATGTCCTCAGTAAGGGCTAAACATGGAAAAAAATGTGCAGAGCATACAGAAATCCTCTTTGCTGTGTTCATAATTCTGTCTGTATCTTGGATTGTTTCCACCCCTTCTCTACCTGGAAAACAAAGGCATCCTGTAGTGGCAGATAATTTGGGTTCTTTTGCCAGGAGTAATCTAAGAACAGTTTTCATTGGGAACAGTTCTGACGTTGGTGAAATCACTGATTAAACCTCCCCCGACTCTTACACTGCCAGAACCTCACTGTGTTGCAGTGGGGAGCAGGGAACTGAGCTTGGCTAATTTTCCCCGAGGCTTTCGTAGTACAGGACATTCAGAATTCTCCTGCAGCCAGGTCAGTAAAGCCCGTGGTCATTGCTAGGAACAAGATCCTGGCCAGCTTTCCCACTTACCCTCTCTCTGCAGTCCTGCTGGATTATGTGGTGTCCCTCTGCCATTGCTGTATTGGGCAAGATCCATTCGTTCAGGGTTGGAAAAGGGGAGGGGAGGGGAGGGCACAGGAATTTGTCTTAGATTGGAAATGTTCAGGCCAGATAATTGATCTTTGGGTTACAACACAGCAGAAAGAACACTGTGTGATGTGGGGGTGCTGGCAGGGCTGTTCTCAGCTGGTTGTTCTCTCCCAGATCCAAAAGTGTGACCAGTTCCAGCAGCAGCAGCAGCGACAGCTCAGCCAGCGACTCCTCCTCTGACAGTGAGGACTCTTCTACCTCCTCCTCCTCCGATGACAGTGACAGTGATGAGAGCTCCTCTTCTTCCTCATCTTCCCCATCCTCCAGTAGCACTTCCTCCTCTTCAGAGTTCGACTCAGATTCCAGCTCCTCCAGCAGCAGCAGCAGCAGCAGTGACAGCAGCTCTGATGATGAGCCCCCAAAGAAGAAGAAGAAGAAATAGCCTGGAGTGGGGCAGGACTGGTGTGGAGGGAGTGACACCACTCAGAGGTGTCTGGAGCACATGGTTGCCAAACAGTTCAATGGTCAACATTTCTACTGCTAAAACTTTCTTAAGTGTTTTTTGCATAGTTGTTCATACCACATGGGAGGTATCAAAGGGCACGTGAGACTTACTGAAAGAGTATTTTTGTGGTTTATCCTTTTATGGAAGACTTTACTTTTTTAGTTCTAAAAAAAAAAAAATCTATCATCAGATTTGTTTATATGAGCTAAGGTCCAGTAACCTGGATGTTTACATGCTAGAAAGCAAGAGCTTTTTATTGCAGATTATGCTGTGCATCATGTGCTGTTCCTCTCTTAATGACAGCTTCAGTTCCATTGAGAAAATCCTCTAAACTGTTAAAAGCAGAAGTTTTACAGTGCTGCTGTGGAGCTCTGGCATTGTTGAACCTGAATGCACAATGTGTCACACACAGGGCCTTCCATCTCGCTGGTGACAAATGGATTCTGTGCTGCTGAGCTTGTGTTCTGATGGCTTTTCCTGATGCTTCCAGGTCAAGTCTTAACTGCAACATCCAATTTAACTAGTGTTGAGTTGTTACTGATCAATGTAGTGCTTGTCCTGCCCAGAGGCTTTGGGCTTTCCACTCCCTGTGTCCTTGGCTCATGTATTTGTAGTGTTTTCTGAGACACAGAGTCTGTCAGAAAGCAGCAGTGCAGTGAATTAGAGCTGATGCTGCTTTGGAGTTTCATCCTTGTGCCTTTTTTTGTAAATTAAACGTATCCCAGTGAGACAAGGGCTTGAGAGTGGGTGTTTTTCAGGACTCCATCAGCTTCTCATACAGAATATGGTCAGTAAACCAGAGAAATAGTAACAAAACTGGGCACTGTTTTCAAGGAGATGGGGGAAAAGGCTGTTTCACTGGATGCTCAGTAAGAAAAGCAGAAAAGAAATTAAGTTCCCAAAGGAAAGTGTTCCTCTTTTGATATTTTTTCTGAGAAATGTGTGTAATGCAGGATCACCAGGCCATGCTGTTGGGCACATGGTGAATTACAGTCTGCAGTAGAATCAATCACTCTTTGTCTGTAACACTTTGTACATGTCTGAGAACTGCCATGGGAGAAGCAAAGTAGTGCAAAAACCCCACAAAACTAACAGAAGCAGAATCCAAACACACTGCAGAACAAGGATTGGTTGCGGATTGGGAGTTACTTGTTTTTTCTGGTGGATTGAAGCAGTTGGTATTAGTATTTTATTTTGTGATGCAGTCTCCTAAATTTGTTATTGTTGGAGTGCTCTTACTGGGGAGGGGGCATCACATGTGGAAGAATTCTTAAATATCTTGGTTTAGGTAAAATATAGTAACTAAACTATTTTTTATATTTTTATGGGGGAAAGTAGTGTGTACAATTACTTTGGAATAAACTGTACTTATTTAAATGTTTGGAAACACGTACCTTGTGTGTCTCTGTGACCACTCCTGTGTTTTACAGAACAAGCTGCAGACTGTAAATAAAACTACCAGAAAATTGTTTAAGTCTTGTTGAGTGAATGTACCATTTAATGGGAAAAGTTAATAAATTATTAAATGGCAGTTGCTAAGTTGATGATTACTGCAAATATATAAAATATTTGTGGTGTTTGTGTGCAGATGGTTTCATCTGAAGTTGCTTTTGCATTGCCTCAGAAGGGTAGCACTGCTCCCCAGTAACTTGTCCAACCATAAATCCCTCTCTCTACTTAAACTTTTTAAAGAAATGTTTAATATACAATATTTTTTTTACCTGCCCTTTCTGTTTACTTTCTCTCTACCTGTTCTTATTTTACAGAGTAAACTCCCCCAGCCTGGCCAGAGCCTTACTCTGGTTCATGTGCCACTAGATTGTTTCCTGATCTCCTGCTGGATGCTTTGATTCAATTTTTTTTAACAAGGGAAAGGTACTTCTTTCAGGACTGTCTCCCAAAGCTGCAAAAGATCATTAATTTTATTAAACCCCTGCTAACTAGAAATTATTGCATTAACTCAGCAGTTACAGGCCCTGCACAGCTCTGAACAGCCCTTTTAATCCCTGCAATTCCAGGCAAAGCTGCCATTGCTCATTGGAGAGGAGCAATTGATGCAGCCTGGCAGGAAAACAGCCTCGGGAAAAGGCATCACCTTTCAAGGAGAAACACTGGGAACGGAGGGCAGAGCAGGAGAAGGGGAGACAACCTGATCTTTGAATCTGGGGCTTTATTAAACCAAACATCTGCTACTCAGAAACAGGTTTTGGGTGCTCACAAGGAAAAGTGCATTATACAGTTTCATGTGGATTAGTGGATTGATTTATTTTCGTAGGGAAGAGTCCTTAATAAATAGGAGTTTCACTATCAAATGGATTTGGTTGATAAAGAAATGATTCAACATGACTTAACCCCTGGGTTTAATTTGCTTTATGTATAGGTATTTGTCCAAGCTGTGCCTTTAACGGACACTGAAATGTGGCTTCTGTGTGAGGTGGATCATCACAGCCTTGTTTGATCATCCAGATGTGTGTGATACACCAGAATATCAGAGAATCCCAAGAAGTATTGGGTTGGAAGGGACCTTTTAAGGTTATTAAGACCAATCCCCTGCCGTGGGCAGGGACACCTTCCACTGTCCCAGGTTGCTCCAAGTCCCGTCCAACCTGGCCTTGAACACTTCCAGGAATGGGGCATCCACAGCTTCTCTGGGCAACCTGTGCCAGGGCCTCAGCCGCCTCCCAGGGCAGAATTGATTCCCGATATCCCGCCCGGTCCCGGGGGGTTCCCGGGACGGTCCCGGGGGTCCCGCGGTCCCTCCAACCGCCGCCAGGGGGCGCCAGCACATGCGGGAGCGCTCCCTGCGCGCGCGCGCTGCGCCACATGACCCTCCCGCCGCCGGCGCGCGAGGGGGCGTGGCCATGCAGGAGGCCCCGCCTTCCTACGCGCGCGCTTCGCCGAGGTCACGTGGGGGGACCCGCGTGTCACGTGATCGGGGCGGCGGCGGCGCGCGGGGGCCGCCGGGAAGCGCCAGGCGGGACCGGGATCGGGATCGGGACCGGGACCAGGCCCGACCCAGCAAAGCCCCGCCCGCGCCGCGGCCCTGCCCGACCCCTGCGAGCCGCCAGCACGGCCCCGGCCCGCCATGGACCGCCGGGACCCCTGCGGAGCCGCCGCCCGGCTGTGAGCCGCCCCCCCCCGCCGGGCCGGGCCCGCCCCAGGCGCTCCGGGATTCGCCGGCGGCTCCTCGGGCCTCTTCGTTCGCCGGTGGCGGCAGCCAGGAGATGGTCCGGGCCTAGCGGAGCGGCCCGCGCAGGTGAGTGCGGCCGGGCCGGGCCTCCCGCCGCCCCGGGGCAGCGCCGCCCCCGCCCCGCGCAGCCCCGGGCGCTCCCGGGATCCCCCCGGCGGGACCGGGGGTGGGAGCAGCCGCTCCGCGGCGCATCTCCCGCCGGGAGCCGCGGGTTTCCCCGCGCTCGAGCCCCGCGGTGACACCCCGGGGAGTCGAGGGGGTTCCGTCGTGCCCTTCCCCGCGGGGCGCAGCCCGGGGTACCCCTGGAACGGGGGCTCGGGGGGTCCCGGTGCGGCGGGGCCGCTGCGCTCCCGGCCCAGTGATGGGTCTGAGCCTGTTCCGGTAATTGACGTCAGGGCTTTGTTCCTTCCCCTTTGCTCTCCGTGGTTCGGGGCCCGTGGACGCAGCGGGCGGGACCGGGAGAGGCTGGAGGGGTTCTGGGGGGTGTCTGGGGGCTGCCGCGGTCACGGGAGGTGCGTCCGGGCAGGTGCTGCCGAAGGTCGGGGCAGGGGAGACTCGGGGTTATGGACACAATCGCATCCCGTGAGCGGGAGAGTGGAGGGTTGTTATGTAAAGCCTCGTCCCTGGTGGGGGTTGTGTTGTACTTGGTGATAGAAGAGCAGTCGCTTGACATCCCTTGAGCCTGGACTGACTCTTTTCCCTTTTCCAGTGAACAAAACAAAGCAAGAAAGAGTTGAAACGTGTAACCTAGGTGTTGGTGCTTTCAGTGCTGTGACTTTGATTCTCTTCTTGACATGAGCAAGTAAATAACTTAATTTTGGGGTTCTACTGAGTGTTTGTACCCATATCTCATGTACAGCCTGGGAAATTGATGTACAATGGAAAGGGAGCCTGGAAAGGGACAGGTGTGGGAAACCCTGTACGACCATCCCATCTCCTTGCCTTATTACAGCCTTTTCTGGTCATTTTCTTAGGAAGACTTGGTGGCTTTAAACATTCCCCTGTTTCCAGTGATGGCATCAGACCCCCCACCTGTCCCTGTGGGACTGAGCAGGCCCTTTCTCAGCATCACTCTTTAAAATGAACTTGTTCTGCTCCAGTGTGTGCATTTATTTGTCACCTTATTGCCTGCTCCCTCCCAGCTACTGAACTTTTCTCGGGTGTATTTCCAGTTCTTGACATTCTTTAAAACTCCTGAATTCTCCCAGGTCCCTGGCACAGGGGATTTGCAGCCTGGGGGTGTTACTGCAGAACAAGGTCTAGTGAAGTGCTTTGTGGGAGTGGTTGTGCACTGGATTTGTCATTTTGTTGTCTTCTCTAATGAGGGGAATGTGATTAAACTTCCTGGGCTGCTGTTGTGGGAGGTGTGAGACAGTCCCAGCAAAGGGGGGGGTGTCACACTGGAGTTACACAGTGGTTGGACTGGGACTGGGGCAGGTCTTGTTGGTGAGGAACAAAAAATGTTACCAATATCTTGCCTTTATTAATGTACGAATATCAGTTTTTATCATTTCCTGGCTGCTGTACAGTGTATTTGCAGCTCTGTGCGAGAGCCAACTCTCCTCTGTTCAGTGATTAGTCATAGAACCATGGAATATCATGAGTTGGATGGGACCCACACGGATCAAATCCACCTCTTGGCCCTGCACAGGACACCCCAACAATCCCACCCTGTCTCCAAGAGCGTTGCCCAACTCTGTCAGCCTTGGGGCCGTGACCATTTCTCTGGGGAGCCTGTTCAGTGCCCAGCCACCCTCTGGAGGAAGAACCTTTTCCTGATATCCAACCTAACCCTCCCCTGCCACAGCTCCAGCCACTCCCTTGGGTCCTGTCACTGCTCACACAGAGCAGAGGTTGGAGCTGTGCCTTCACTGCCCCAGTGAGGAAGCTGCCATCCCTGGTGAGGTCTGATCTCAGTGTCCTCCAGCCCAAGAAGCCAAGTGCCCTCAGCTGCTCCTCCTACAGCTTCCTCACCAGACCCTTCACCATCTTTGTGTCCCTCCTTTGGACACTCTGTAATAACTTTAAATATTTCTGATACTGTGACACCTGAATCTACCCCTGTGACTTCAGTACAGTTTTAACAGTGGTGAAAGAAAAGAGCAAATTTCAACTCTAGTCTCAAAACTTTCTCAGGTCCCTGATACTTCCTTTAAACATCATAAAAGTTTTATGACTTTTCTCCTTGTCTCAAATATTGAGAGAGTGAGACTGAACCCCTGGGGTGAGGTTTTGTACAAGATGCCACACAGAAACCCAAACAAAGTAATTTGTACGTTTTGCATTCTTCCCAGTTCTAACTATCTGAACTTGATAAAACATGATAAAACCCCAGTAAAATATTACTTGGACTTTGAGGCTGTCTTTTGAGGAAGCTGGAATGTGCAGATGCTTTTGCGTGATTATTATCCATCACTTTAATGAGAAGATGCCACATGGTTTTATCTGCACAAGCCATAGAGTTCACATTTTTGAGGGGTTTGGAGATAAATAGCTGGAGCAGAAATCTGTCCTGAGGTTCCAGGTGGTCTGTGATAAGTTGGCATGTGCACACCACTTCCTCCTTCCTTCTGTAGCTGCTGGCAGGGACATTCTGCCACACGTCATTTTCCACCGTGGGTGCTCCTGGATGTCAGAGGTGACTAAGGGTAGATGTGACTTGTGCCCTTACTGACTGAGAGAGCAGCATCTTCTAAGCATCTTCTAAGCACCTGTGATGAGGTGATGGTGAAACTGCTGTCATGGTGTCCCCTCTCATATGTTCATTTTCATATTCTATAAGAGGTGACACAACTGCCTGTGACTGTTTCTGGTGCCTCCCTTCCTTCCTGCTCATCCTCTTGGTTAGTGAATTTTATAATCATTGCTGCTCTTATTCTTTGCTCCAGATCAAGAGAAATTTAAGTGTTGAGGGTGGATATATTAAGAGTTGAATCTCGAGAGCTGAGACATGAAAGCAGCACCTCTCCCATAGGGAGATTTGGCCTTTCGTGGGCACGTGGAGAGAATATGAGCAGCTTCCAAGAGGCTGCAGCAACATGTGTGTAGAGCTGGGAGTTGTTTGTTGGCGTGTCATGTTTGGGGTCTGCTTGTGTGAGGATGTAAGAAAAGTCTGGAGATTTTGGTGACTCTGAGGTCTCTTTTCTGTGGCAATAATTGTTCTCAGCCACATAATTTCAGTTTGTTACTCACATGTGGTTTGTTCTACAGGCGTATTTCCTTTCCATCACATTACTACAGGCTCACAGTTACCTTCAGCAGAGGCTAAGAAATAACTAAACTGGAGATCAGATATCTAAATTTGAGTTTAGATCAGAGATTAACAAGAAATTCTTCCCCGTGACGGTGGTGAGGCCCTGGCACAGGTTGCCCAGAGAAGCTGTTCCTGCCCATGGCAGGGGGGTGGAACTGGGTGATCTTGAAGGTCCCTTCCAACCCAGACCATTCTGTGAGACCACCTGTGTTTCTTGTCACTTAATTTCTGTGTCTGTCTGAGTTTGTACCAAGGACGAGGTGATGTTGGTGTCACCTGTGAGAGCAGAACACCCTGAGCTGGGAGATGGAGAGGCCTAGGATGAAGAGGGAGTGTCTGGAAACAAGTCAGGAAAGTTTAACAGATTACATTTAGATAGAGCAGAGTTAGATGTATGTAAAATCTCTTGCTAACTGTGTTAAAGTAAGAAAATAAGGAATCAAGTTCATAGAATTGCAAAGCTCGAGATGAAAGAACTTCTCTGGCAGTCATTCTTCTCTTGCAGGATCATTCCTTCTCTGCAGTCACTAATGACTAAGGAGATGTTCTCCGGGTTGTGAAATGACAGGGCTTCTGTCACTGCTTAGGAAATTCAACTGCACAGGCTCCTACTCCTTCCTGTCACGGAACTTTTCTCGTGAGCGTAGTCACCCTGAACGGTTAAAGCTGTGCTGTTCTCTGGCTGTGGAGCTTTCTCCTACGGGAATCCACGTTTATTCTTTCCTTAGGTCCTTGAACTAGATGTACATATTCCAGCTGAATTAACACTTCCCGTTTTGGGTAAGCTGGTGCTCTCTGCAGTGACCCCAGGCCGTGGTCCCTGCCGAGCACAGCACAGAGCTCAGTGTGGCACCGCCAGGGCTTCCTGCGCTGGGGCTGTGCCAGCCTTGGATGTGCCGGCCAAAATTCCATGTTCCCCGGAGCTCTGAGCATGTTTCCCTCATGCACTCGTGTCTGATTTGGTGTCTGCCACCTCTCCAGGCTCTCGGATTCTTACCACTTCCCAAGTTTCCTTCTCCAGCTTGGTGTTTTCAAGCCTCTCTTTCCCCTAGCGCAGTGCTCTGTCTTTTCTGCCCAAGTGTTTGTATTCTTCAGGTTGTTATTCTTACTTGGTTCATTAATTCTTGCTGATGAATGTAAAACCCAGGTTATGAACTGCCACTAGCACCAGGTACCAGCAGGAAAAAAAAAAAATCTTGTGCTCTTGTACTTTGCAAACATAGAATAAGGGAAGTTCTTGCCCTGAAGTCTTGAACTAATTTTCTTCTGTTAACAGCTCATTAAGAGAAATTTTCCAGCACTCCTTTCTATGGAAAACAACCCCTCATGATGCAGCTTAGAGCCCCTTTTTATTGGTTGTTGTTTTTTTTTTTTAATAGTTCATCTTAGTTTTTATTCATGTCATAACATTTATTGATAAATCACTTGAACATGCTGCTTTCATGTTTTATAATTAAACAAATATGGAGTGTACTTTAACTAATGTTATAATCCTGTAGTGATCATGTTTTCCAGGAGAGACTGTTTTATTTTTCCAAATCTCTCCCTGTGGATACGTGTGCTCCTCTGCAGCCCCACAGCAGTTTCTCACTATTTATTCCCAGTACTACACCGGGAACATAAAAACTAGAGGTAGGAGACAAGAGGCAGGATAATGGTGTGATTGTCTTCAGTGTGTTTGTTTTTAAAGGATTGATGTTCCCTCATTATCTGCAGTTTCCAAGAGCAGCTTTAAGTTATTTGTCTTTGGACTGGAGAGTTTCCCCAGCTTTTCAGTTTAGTGGGTTCTTCATGGAAAGGCAGAAATGAGCCCTGGAATGGTTGTGCCCCTCCTAAAGCTCCCAGGGGTGGCTCCTGGGTTGGGAAGAATGTCACAGAATGTGTCAAAACAAAGGGGATCCAAAGGTTGGATAAAAACTTAAAAGATTTTAAAACTCTGTAAGTTTTGCTGTATGTGGTGTTAAAATGATTCTTCACCCAGGTTTTGGTGTCGCTTTGGGATCTGGAAGAGGAGGCAAGTACTTGGTGTCTCACTGTAGTTGGATCAAACATCCTTTTATTTACATACATTTTCCAATTTTAAGGAAAAATAGTAATATGTTCCTAATTTTCAGAACCAAGCATTGGGAAAATATTGTTTCTAACCAGTGACCAGTTAAAAACTTGTCTCAAGTTAAACTCTTGAGAAAGGGAAAATTGTTTACAGTTGTCCTTAGCTTGGATTCTAAGATTTCACTGAAGTAAATTGCTCCATAGTAGATACTTTTCTCAACAGTTGGTTCCTGTGGAAATCTCACACCATTGAACAGTCATTCACTTTTTCACTTCATTTTCCTCTGAAATTCCTAGTATTCACTTAGTGTAATCCTGTTTCAAGTGTCTGGTTTTAAATGAATATTTAGTATTTATAGGTTGTCTGCTGTATTTTAAATATAAATTATGCTTCAAAATACTTTGTATTTCCATGAGGGTCCCCATCTGTGTTGACATTACTATAGAAGTTCAAATCTGATCATAATTGTCCAGCTTTGTACATTGACATGGAGGGGTTTTTTTGATTCTGCATTTAATTTAATTTCCAAAAGACGTTAAAGAGATTTCAGTGATGGAAGTGCTTAAATGGTTTTAATCAGGCTTTGATGTGCACAAATCATTAAAGCGAGGAGGATGAAGAGATAAGAGTCCACAATTCCCTTTGTACAGTTTGTCTGCAGAGGAACTAATGGAGTAGGAAGGACATGTTAAGAAGGAAATCCTAAAGGAGCAGGAGCGGAACAGGTTGTCCCAGGGAACAAGGGGCAGGACAAGAGGAAACGGCCTTAAGTTGTGCCAGGGGAGGTTTAGGTTGGATATTGGAAAAATTCCGTCATGGAAAGGGCTTTCCAGCCCTAGCACAGGTTGCCCAGGGCAGTGCTGGAGTCCCCATCCCTGAGGGATTTAAAAGCCATGTGCATGTGGCACCTGGGGACATGGGCAGTGTTGGCCTTGGCCTTGGGAATGGTTGGACTGGATGGTCTTGGAGGGCTTTTCCAACCTAAACCATTCTAAAATGTTGCTTTTTCTTATAGGGAGGGGTAACAGCAAACCAAAAAAGCTACATCAAAATGGGAATTTAGTTCGTTTGATGTTGTGTGTTTTGTGGTCAGAGGAGTGACCAGAGTTTCTGGGGGAAAAAAAAAAGAGATCTTCTGGATTCATTTTCCAGTGTTGCATTACTGTTGGCATAAGCACTTCCTTACTTAATTAAAAAAGTATTAGGTCAAAGTCCAAATTTGAGAAACTGAGCCATTAAGGTGAAAATTTCAGAAAAATTGAATATGGGAAACAGGTTAAAGGACAAGTTAAAGGACTTATCTTACATGTTGTAACTTTAGCAAGTTGTTCTGTGCTTTGGAACAAATAAGAAAATTAACCCAGTGGAAGTTGCTGGGAGTCAAAAATGCTTGATTTTACGAAGATGTCTTAATATTATTTTATTCTTGTAACTTCACGAGCCTTGAAGCACGAAGATTGCCCAAGAGGAGATAAAATGGACTGATATACTGATATTCTTCCTGTCTCATGAGGTTTTTTTTGATGTTCTGGGTGGTCCTATATGGAACAGAGGTTACTGATAGTGTTGTTTGCGTGTTTCCAGGAGGTTTTTGTATTTTTGGGTGGCTGGGGTGTTTTGTTTGTTTGAGATTTACCATTAAACCCTCCAGCTCACCTGTGGTTTGTGACTCTTTCTTACACTGTGCCTGCTTGGAACATTGTTTTAAATTGTGAAGTTTTGGATTTATATTTAATTAATATATTTTAATTTAATTAATTGATATTTAATTTTATCCTTCTGTTGCCAATAGGGTAAATTAGCATCATATTAAAGCGTTGATCTAACACGGTGAAAACTCTGGGGTTTGGTGTAAACCAGCCTCTAAAAGATAAAGGGTGAAAAGGTTTTTCCTGAAGCAATGATTACTTGTGCTGAAAGAGCTGCACTAATTATATTTAATGAGCAAAAAATACAAGTAAGGAGTTTGCACTGTGACACATTCTTAGCCAATAATTACCAGAAATATGTTTTAATAGGAGAGAGTTTTAACAAGTAGTCTTCAGCTTAAATTTGTTAATCACTAATAACCCTCTAAAATCCACCTTTCTTAAATTTTTTTCTTCAGTGGTTTTTTCTTTGGTGGTTTTTCCTTTGTTTTTTTTTTTTTCCTTCAGTTTTTTTGCTTCGTGGTTTTTTTTTTTCTTCAGTTTTCTCTTTTTTTTAATGGAAAAAGTTGCATTATTTCCTGGCCACATGAAGCAAGATCCATGCTGAATTGACATTTAAAGATGTTTTCACAGCAGCCTCTTCACATACCTAATTGGCCCCAAAGCTTGTGTCGATTTTTTTTGGGGGGGGGGGGAGAATATTTTTGTTTGGTTTATTTTTTTTGTTTGTTGGGTTTTTTTTTATTATTTATTCAGAGGAATGTTAAAATACATCCAGTCATGATTTACTGACAGACTCAAAAGCTATAAATGATCAGAATGGGTGTGGTCTAATCTTCATTTTTATTTAAGAGTACAAAATTTGGATCTTGTTGGCTGGTCTAATGGGCTGATTTCTTGCTATTCAATTATAAATATGAAGTTATGCAATCAAAAACATTATTACATGTGACTCTCACTCTAAATAGTGAGTCATACCTTAATAATTAATATTAGCTTGTGCTTAGTAGAATTCAGTTAAATCAGCCCACAAAGAGGAGTTGCCAAAAGTGCCAGGTGCCCGAGAAGGGCACCAGAACTGTTTAACTAGAGCTGGTTTGTCTGACACATGCCTGGGAGCTGGAGGAATGAGAAGCATTTCTTGCCATGTAATTTCTGTGGCACTTGAAGCAGTTTGGGCTGTTCCAGAGCTCTTTCCAGGCTCCAACCCTGACCCAAGCACACGCTCAGTGTGAGCTGAACTGGGCTCTTGCATGAAGGGTTTTGAAATTCAGCTGGATTTTGACACTGCTTTTGCAATGTCCCTTGTGTTTGTCTTTAACTTCATGTGACAAAAAGCTGAACGTCTTTCTCTAGTGGCAGAACTCAGAGAGTTTCTCTGGCTGTAAATTAAATGTGTTGTTAGGATCCTGTGCTTTGCAGTTTCACACCTGTCAGGTCTTCAGGCTCATGTTTAACAAAGCCCATTGGGAGCAGCAGTTCCACACCAGCTTGCACAAGTCCTTTGCTAGTGTATCAAGTGCAGAAGTTACGTTGTTGGTTTAGGTAGACCAAAAACTGTTCTGGGGACAAGAGTTCATAATAACGATTATTGATAATGATGCCCTCTGTGGTGTAATGGCACAGAGTTACACTGTGCCCACACTGCCCTGCCTGGGACATGAGGCTTCTTCTGTGCAGGTGGCTCAGTTTCCTTTTGGTACTTAAATCTCTGTTAACAGCATGACTTTTGTTTTAAGGCCACATCCAGAAAAGTGCAAACAACTGCAAGAACTTTGGGGAAAAAAAACCCAAACGTTATCATCATGGGAAAATGAGGTTGTGTCATTTTATTAAAAGAGTTTGTATAGCTCTATTTTCTACAATAAATAGAATACTTAGCTCTATATTCTGTGATAAATTAACATTTATCAACTGTTTTCCTGGGGTAATAGAATCAAGCATCAAGCACTGAATGCCTTGATGCTCAGTGGTGGCTGAAATATTAACGATTTTCTCAATCTGCTTAAGGGGGTCATAAAGTACAGGTGGCATTTAGTAGGTAGGATGAAAGGTTAGAACTTTCCAACTTTTTTAAGCAGTGTTTGTTTGGAAGCACAACACATCAAAGCTGTGGCTTTCCTGCTGCATTTCAGCTTCCCTCTGTAGGTAGTTCTGGTCCCTTCCTCTCGCTTCCAAATTTTTTTTGCTTTGTCTACAAATCTTAAATGCTTTTCTTCCCTAGTGGGTTTTTCCAGAGTTTAACTACTATGTGCTCTCATCTTCAGTGTATTTAAATTTAAAAAGAAAGTTGTAAGTTAGCAGAAAGCATCCCAGGTCTCGGAGCTGTCACATCATTCACGTACATTTTAGACAGGTAGGAAATGGTGATGAGTTTGGTAAACTCTTTGCATGCAAGTCAGGGCTGAAAACCAGGAGGGAGAATCTGTATTCTCTCTTTTTTGGTACTCAAAACTGTGGATTTTACAAAGGCTCCTTCAAGCTCTAAAGCAATCGTGGAACTGCTGCAGCTGCCAGTGGGGAGCACTGGCGCTGAGAGTGTTCAAGCCACCACTTTTGAAAATATATTGATAATAATGTATTGATAATAATTTTGAAAATATATTGATGCTGATGTGCATCAACTCAGGTGGTTTTGATGTTTCCCTTCCACCCCCTTCAGTTGTTCTGGGAACAACCTGGAAACATAATTCACTTTGGGTCTCTGAATCTTTCTGTGTCACACCCTGAGTGTTTTCCCATGGTTCTGAGGAGAGTTAAATCATAAAATGATGAAGTTTTTAACTCTGGCTGCTCTGCTGACATGCTCCCCAGCATCCTTCTGGTCTTCCATCCCTCATAACCACATTGCTTGTTGCCTGTTACAGATAAAGTTCATCTATGACAGTGTGATGCAAAAACCAGTAATTTAATGAGACTTGTGGAATTTCGTCGGGTTTTGTTATTAAACGGCTTTTAAACAGGTTGGTTATTCTTACTCTCTGTTTTGGGGTTGTGGAGTGTTCAATCTTCTCTGTATTTAAAAATAACCCTGCTCCCAAAATACCTATTTTGAACCTGCACAGATTTCCCAAATTCAGCATAACCAGTTCCAATAAATTTCTGTGTGAGCACAACCAGGATAGTGGGGTGAACAGGGGCTGGGAGCTGCTGTGGACATCTGCCCTGGATGGGGGCTTGGACCAACACCCAAACCAAACTCTCAAATTTTAAAAATTCCCTTCTGCTGTAAGAACCAAGTAGAGCTGGGCACAGGATGCGTTAACAGCCCTAAAATATTTTATTACTTGCGCTTGTGTTGTGAAGATGCATCAAATAAAAGCTGTGTTCAGCAAACAAGCCGTGTTGAGGCAGCAAGGGAGGAGACAGAGACACTGTCAGTGGTTACACGGTGTTGGGCCGAGGAGACCTTGCTACTGCAAGCAGTTACACAAGACCCAAGTGGTTTGGAGAGCGGCAGAATTCATTATCTCAAACCCTGATGTTCATTTCAATGTGTGATGCAGCAGAATGTGTGAACCTTGGTCACGATAGGAAGTCCAAGATAAATGTCTTGTGAGACAGTGCAGACAGATGATCTTTGAGTAAAGCTGGAGGAAATGACAGTTAAACCAGGGTGAAGTATTTGATAAACTTTTTCTCTCCTTTCTTTTTTAGTAGTTAAGATGGGAGAAGGATGTGAACCTTGAATGTGATTTTCCCTTTTGCCTTTTCACTCCTAATTTAGATGGCACCTCATTAAAACCTTGTCTGCTGTTTCAAATCCGACACAGAGCAGATTTATCAAAGAATTTCTGTCAGTGAATCCTTTCTTAATCCTAATGCCACAGAGTTCATAACACTCAAATGTAATGATATCTTTTATGAAAGTAAATTAATGTGAGGAAGTCAGAATGATAATAGCCAGATTAATGTTAGATGTCTGAATAACTATTGCTTAATAAAATTTAAACGGCAGTTGTCTTGGCTTCAAAGTTTAAGCAGAAGAACATGTAGGCACAGGAATTGGGTTATTAAGTTTCTGCCCAATTAGAGGGCAGAAATTTGTTGAGAAACAGTATTGGAATATGCTTTGGTTTGCCTGTGTGGACATGAAAGGAGTGCATGTAAAAACCTTGTGTTCAGGATGGTCCATCTGTGCCCTGGGTGAATTATTGACTTTGGCAGCAATGGAGAACTGCAAAGATGGGAAGGATGTTTTTTGTTGACTGGGAGATAAAATTGGGCTGAAGTTTGCCAAGAGTGAGAAAGAAAACTGTGACTGGTCAAGCTCTGAGTTCAGTCTGTGCTGTTAGGCTGTTGGTTTTGTGATCTTCTGAGCTGTAGGATGTCAGGGCTTGAGCTGTAGATGCTGATAAAGGGAATATCATTGCCTGGTTAAGAAAGTCTCCTGTTCCTGAAAGTAGTTTTGGTATTGCAGGATGAGGCAAACAGAAATGCAAAAACTGGGGAAGGCAAAGTCGAAGTTGAGCTTTGCTGAACAGTAGCAGCTTCACTTCCCTCTCCTGACTCAGGCTTGGTTCTTGTGACAGGAGTTTATTGAGGCTCCTGTGTCTTATCTGACTGGGTGTTGTGGTAGGTGCAGAAAATGACCATTGTGGTAGGTTGTAGCTTTGTTGTATGACACTGTTCAGTCCTACAGACTTCCTCCTCCCCTGAGCCAGTAACTGCACTGTCGGGTCCCTCCTCTGTGGGATCTGTGCCATCAGCTAGGATGGAGCTTTGTGATGGAGAGGGACAGTGGATGGGGAAATAAACCTTCCTCTGCTCTCTGTGCACCAGGAGAGGAGGAGGGAGTGTGAAGCTGTCCTGTCACTTCCCAAACTTTCTTGCCTCTTCCCTTGTTTCTCTACCATTTCTGAAGAGACAGGACAGAAAGGAGGGACTGAAGTTGATGTGAGCAGGTCTGTTCTCTACGCAAGAAAAGAGTTGGGAATTTATTTCTGTGTAAGGTTCATCAGGGAGGAGGGATGTTTTACCTATCGTGTAATACTTCTGCACAAAAACGAGACAATTTAAAGGATGGATGGTTGTGCATTTTTTCAGATCCTCTGAGTGAATTACATCAAATTCTTCTTGGATATAAACAGTGTTAGGCTGTCTTATCAGTATGTTTTAGAAATTGACTTAAAACTTAGGTTTGAATGAGCTGTATTGCAAGTGCTGAAAATAGAACTTTCTTCCTTGACTTCTAAAATCCATTTGCTGGGTGTGCACTTTTACCTTAGTTCTTTTACTTTACCTTGGAAAGAAGAGTGGAACTAGATGATCTTTAAGGTCCCTTCCGACCCAAACCATCCTGTGATTCTACCTTGCTTTTGTGTGCTAGGTCCCACATATAATGAATGATACACCAGTTCTCATCTGAACTTGTTTAATGAAATGTCATACTTGCAGAGTCTCTTTCTAAAGGATCCCCAAATCCTTTTCCAGTGGTTAGTGTTGAGTTACAAACGATCCCTGTAATTCTTTTATATTATCCATCATTGCCCTGTGTTGGCTCCTCAGGTAGGAGATGCTGACTGATCCTTGGGTAACCTGATATTTGATGGATGGAGGGGGGCTCTGGCAGATAAAGCTCAAGAGCAGGATGTAATTACTTGCATCATCACTTGACTGAGATGCTGGAATTAACAACGTGCTCCTACAGAAAGTGCTGTGGGATTTTTCTCAGCTAACGGTGGTGAGGGATTTGTGCTCATTTGTCTGAGGAGCAGTGTCAAGTCCAGGCACATTGTGCTCTGTGGGGATTTTTGTGGTGCTTTGGAGCTGAGTGGGAAGGAGAAGTGCCTGCAGCAAACTGCTGGCTCTACCCTCCCTGGGAGTTCTGTCAAACATTAACCTGACCTAGGCCAACTCACTTTTTTAATTATTTATATTTAAAGCTCTCCCACCCTCACAATATGTACAAAGGTGTTCCCGTCTGGCTCTTACGGCACTTTATGTTCCCCCCCGGAATGTGCAGCAGGAATCCCTAATCTGAAGGGTGGGATACAAACAGTTGTGTTTGTGTTATAGAAATGAGAAACCTTTATGTTTCAGTTAGTGGGGAATCACTGATTTATATTTGTATCATATTAGCAATACAGTTGTATTTGAATCCTATTTCCAAGAACTCAAATGAAGCCTCGGAAGGAGGGACAGCTCTCTTCTGGAGATGGAGCTGTGGAAGAGTTTGTTCTTATCAAAATACCCAAATGGAATTACGGCTCAAGCTGTCCTGTGTTCAGCTGTGCAGCCTTACTGTGTGATACTGAGTTACTGAGTTATAATTTTGGAGTACTACTGGTATCACCAATCTTTTCCTTGCTGGAGCAAATCCCATGTGGAGTCCTCCCAAACCAAATCCCCCTCCCTTGGCACGGAGCGCTGCAGCAGTATCAGAAGGTGTGAGGGAGAGAAACAGAAAGCTTCATCCTTTTGAGAAGTTGGGTTTTGCCTGTTTCTGAACACATATGAATATTATTCAAATTCTCTGTAAGCTCTTGTTTTTAGTTTTGTTCCTTATTTCAGTTATAAAACTCTGAAGATGACTCTGTGCTGCTTCTGTATTTGCAGCACTGTGATTATTCTTTAAATTTATCCTGGATAATCCTCCTGTTTGTGCTCTTTTGGGTAAAGCTGTATCATTTTAGTAGGAAATGTTATGGTTTTTTCTGCATTTTTCTCCTTTACCATAACACAGAAATCTGGAAGTTAAGATTACACATTCACTTTTATTGTTAAGTATCAAGTAGCTCTTGGTGACACCAGAGCGCGTTCCTCTTTGTGTAGCAGTGGGGTTTTGTTGTTATTTTTCAGTTTCTCCCTTTTTAAACAGCTTTTCTGTGAGTGCGTTTTAAAAGCTGACACTGGCATTTTAGTGCAGGATTTGTGGCAGTGCCATGCTCCATGCACAAACTGGGAGAAGTCTGCTGTGCCAGCTCCTGAGATGCCCCTTGCTGTTCATGGTACAAGTAAGAAAAGTATTTGAAATAATTAACAGGCATCTTTGGGAGGGAGTTGGGTGCAGCATTAAGGCAGCTTCAGGTATTTTTAAATGCCTTCTTAAAACATCATTCCTTATTACAAACAGGCTTTCTAGCTTTTTTCCCCCCTCCTTTTAAGAAAAAGGAATACAATCATGGGAGTTGTGTGTGCCCCCAGAGCTGGGTGTGCCCCGCGCAGAGCCCGAGCTACTCTGTGTTCTCTGAACGCGTTGATCGTTTGTGGCCAAATGTTGTCAAACAAAATTTGTGTTTCAGCACTGCCAGTCAACCAACACTGGATAAATGAACTGTTTGATTCCTCTTGCTTGCGAAACCAATTGAGATGGAAGAAACTCTGGAGTTAAATGAGGATGTCTTGAAGGAAGTGGAGGTGTTGTAAACAGGCTTTGAAGATCCACTAGTGCCTGGTTGAGATGTGGTGGGTTTGGATCCCTTTTAACAGGCTACACTTGGAGGGTTCCTTGGGCCAACCTTTGCCTTTGATGGTTTTACCTTATGGTGCCTGGGAAGATGGAGAGATAGTGCTGGTGGTGAACTGGGTTGAGGGCAGGAGCTGGGATGCCTGATGTGGTTCAAGGGGGTGAGAAGAGGCTGCCAGACCTATGCCTGTACCCAGGGTTTGGCCAAGGTCCTCTTTAACAGCATTGCCAGGAAAACTTTGACAATTGTGGGTGTGTTGGTTGGGGTTTATTTTTAGTCTGAAATTGTGGTCCAAAAGTCCCAGACCTGGGATGTGCCCCCCCCTGCCTGGAGCTAGGGGAGTGGGAGGTGGGAAGCAGGAGAAGGTGGCACCAGTGCTGCCGTTTCATAACACTAGTTATAAAATCCAAGATGATGATGGCTTGAGGAAGCTCAAGCCAAAGCCATGCCCTTGTTGGATT
Source organism: Lepidothrix coronata (assembly GCF_001604755.1). NCBI lineage: Eukaryota > Metazoa > Chordata > Aves > Passeriformes > Pipridae > Lepidothrix > Lepidothrix coronata. The sequence goes on from NW_016690280.1 coordinate 1,369,893, forward strand.
AAGGATGAACAGAAATACCAAATAGGATTTAGGAAGACATTGGAAGGAGAAGTTAAGATTGTGTTTCTGGTACGGGTGATTTGAGCGATACTCGAGCAATTGATGTGCTTGGTGGGCCTGGAGCAGCAATTAATGATGATTAAAGAATATACCCAAGGGAATGTTGTGTCAGAAGTTTCTGTGAGTTCCCTGCTGGTTTTCCTGCTTTCTTTCAACTCTTCCTATTGAGCTGGAGCAGAGGCGTGAGATCTGAACAGTCAGTTGTGCAGTCACATACACACAGACTGTGTGGAGTTCAGCAGGGCACACTGAGCACAAGTAATGACTCAAAACACGTAGAGTTAAACTTCCTAAAAATGGAAATACTGTGCTGTGCTTTAGGCCTGTTTTCTAATTTCTTTTAATTTTTGAACTTCTCTTTTCCCAGATATGGAAATTAAGGTGACTTTGGTCCTTGCTGCAGGGACCTGTTTTGTCTCCTTTAGCCTGACTCTGCTTCTCCTTCGCACTTTGCTCAGGACTCCTGGGAAAAGGGAAATTATTGCAACATCCTCTTGGTAGCAGCAGGTACAAGGCAACAAGATCTTCATTTTCTGCTTCCAGGCCTGGTGTGCAGAGAGACAGGAGCAGAGGAGCTGTCCTCTTGCCCAGAGGATGGAGTAGGAGTGATGAGAACTTGGCTGCTCCCAACTGCTCCCAACTCTTCCATCCTGTGGGAAAAGGTTTAAATGTGGGAGAGGGAGAAGCAATTCTGCCTCTGAGCAGCCTGCACTGCTGGTGGGAGCAGTGATGGGGCAGAGCTTCTTCCCCCAGCCAGAATCCAAACTGAGAGATAACAGAGCGCCAGCAGGAGATGGGACTGGTGTCCACTCCAAATTGGGAAAAAAACCTGAAGACTGGCAAACAGTACAGAACTTTGGTCATACCAGTAAATTTTATGTAGTGGATTTTAAAGGATTGGTATAATTCAAGTGGTCTGAAAACTTAATTTTGCAATTTCCTTGATGCTGAAGGTAGCTACTGGCAACGTTGATCAGTAGACAGGCCTTGGTCATCTGCTTTCAAAGTACCTCTCCTTGCTTTTCCTCTACATGGGCAGCTTATTTTCTGGTACATCTCATGGCTGTGCAAGATAGGAAGTTAATTGGGAAGTTGTCTGAAGTTCAGAGCTAAGGAAGCCTCACTAACTTCCTTTATTTACACATTTAGTGGTAGTGTGATTTTAATAGCTTCGTACACATTAGAGGAACTTAAAATAGCTCTGTGTAGAGATTAGGTGATTAGATACAAACAGGTCTAACTTGAATCCCATTCAAACTATTTGCTCTAATAAAAAATGTAAAAGAATTCAAGAAAACTAAACCCAATCCCCTTAACATGACTACCCATGAGGGTGTTTTATCATTTACTACATTACAAAAGACTGGGGAGGAGTGGTTAAAAGTGTGATTAACTGCTGTATTTCTGATGACTAATTTTACATAGACCTGGGCAGGTACAGCCAGATCAGTTCTGGGTTTGCTCCAGCTCATATCTCGAATGAATCTTTGCTGTAATGTTCCTTTGTGTTGGTAAAAATGCTGTTTTTTCTGCAGTCCCAAGAGTTATAGTAAATGTTGATAAAATTTTAAAAGATGATCCTTGACTCCGTAAAAAATAGGGAAAGTCTTTGTTAATATTTAACCCTCTATTTGAAAATTATAGATGTAAAATTCTTTAGAATTATAATATTCTGAATGTACAGCTGTCTATAATTCCCAATCCCATCCCTTTAATGAGAATGAACCACCCAAAACCAGGGCACTTCTATTCTCTGCCTCAAAATTTGCCTTCAATAGTAAATGCCGGAGACTCAGACTGTTCTAATTGGCTTTAACTGATCAGTGTCTATAATTAAATCTGTTATTTGTCTGTGTTTAAATCCTGCATGTGTAAGAAATTGGGCTGCAGTCTGAAGAATGAGCTTTTTAAGCCTCAAACTTTTAAAGCAAGTTTGTCATGAATGCCAAAATAATCCAAGGGATTTGCTGGCCAGTGCATAGATCCCTCTCTCAGCCTTGATGGTCACCTGCAGTTACATGAGTTCAGCTGATTACAGGGGAACTGGAGAAAAAAAGTGATTTTTCACATAAAGTTTAAAATGTATTGTGTTCATAGGCTTGATATCATCATTGCATGAATTAAGCTGATGCTCATACCTTGTTTATGGTGCAGGGAAATACAACAAACCTGTTGCCTTGAAAAGCATTAAAGATCTAAACTTATACCTTGGCTTTATTCTAGTTTAGGTGTCCTCTTAGACTTCACTGTTTTCAGAGTAACAGACAAAATGAAGCCAAATGAATAAAAGAAATAAATGCAAGAGGCTATAATATTATTGAGGTGAAGAGATTTGCATTTTAAAAACTGAGTGATGGGTTGAAGTTTTCCTGTTGAGAATGGGATAGCTGGGTTTACAGCTTTCAGGGTCATGCTGTATCAAGGTTTTTTTCTTTTTAATAGGCAACTGTCTAAAAACATGAAATAATGGTTTTCTAAGCAGCCAACATTTTTGTTTTAGAATGCAAATTATATGGAAGAACATCACTTTTTCTTGGGAACACCTACTGTACTTTGTGCAAATCAGTAAAGCACATTTCTAAATCACTTGATAGAAAGTTTAGCACATGTTGTGACTGCCCTGTCCCTGGAAGTGTCCAAGGCCAGGCTGGATGGGGCTTGGAGCAACCTGGTCTAATGGAAGGTGTCCCTGCCCATGGCAGGGGATGGAATAGATGAGCTTTAAGGTCCCTTCCAACCCAAACCATTCTGGGATTAAATGTTAAAGGAATTAGTACCACCTTATTTCTCATCTTACTTTGTTTACTCCTTTGAGTCCCAATGCTTTATCAAGCTCAGAGGGAATCTTTTCCAGCTTTTGTGTGTGTGTGTGTTGCAACAATTTGAAGTATTTCTGTTAACACCAGCAGCACAACCAAACTGCAAAGTAAAATTTGTAAGAAGGGGTATTAGCAAGTTTTTAATCTGAATTTTTGCAGTAGGAGAATATGGTCCAAGGCAGAAGGTGCAATATTGCCAGAACTTCCCTGAAATTACTGCTCTGAGTAGAAATGCCTTTTGGGAGTCAGGGGAGGAAGGGAGACCTGGAAACCACATCAAAGCTTGAGGTTAGAATATGTTGCAGGATGGGTGCCAAAAAAAGGTATGTCAGCACCAAAAATAAACCCAAACCTACAGGAAAAGCCAGGCACTGAATGGGTGGGGGGTTACAGAACATCTGGGGGATGTGGGGGAGAAAAAGTATTTTAGAAATGAATGGGAGATGTGCAGCGTGGGCTGAGACAGCGAAATGAGTTGAGCGGTGAAATGGTTTGAAATAGTTACTTGCCTGAGGACTTTGTGGATTTTTTCAATTTTTTTTAATACTGCATAAAGTTTCCCTGTTAAAGCAGCTGTGGATTGGGGGTTACAGCTCTTTGGAGGGGGAAGTGGCTGAATTTGGACAAACATCTGGGTTTGAGGAGTTATGATCCTCATTCTTTGGCCGAACAGGACCAGGGGCTGACTCTGTGCACTCACATCTCTCCTTGTTTCCTTCTGTGATCAGAAATTATCTGTTTTGCCCGTAGCAACATGAACCGTGAAGACCGGAATGTGCTGCGTATGAAAGAAAGGGAAAGGCGAAATCAAGAAATTCAGCAGGGTGACGAAGCCTTTCCACCCAACTCCCCTCTCTTTGCTGAACCTTACAAAGTGGTGAGTTTCTGCAGCGCTTGGAAATGCAGGTTTTGTAACAGAAATCATGTTTTTAATGTATTTTTGTCTGCATTGTTTTTAGATCCAAAGCTCTTACGGCAACCGAGTATTTAAGCAGGGCTTGAAAATAAGGCTGGGCAGTCACTAACCAGCTCCACTGGCAGATTTACAGTGCTTAGGAAGGAGGGGAAGCTTTGAAGGGAATGAGAAAGAGGAAAAATAAAATCATAAAATTTTTTTCTTTCCTTCACTTTCTGTACAGTGACTCAAAACACTTAAACTGTCCATTGTGTGATGCCAAGTTGCCATTTTTGGGGTGAATGAATGCTGGTTGCTAAACTTTCTAACCTTTAATCAGTGTAATCCAGATCTGGACAAGTTCAGAAAGAGAATGTTTAAATAGGAAGTTAATTTTAAATGCTGAAATCCCTGATAGGATGGAATTATAAGCTCTAACTAGTACTCCAGTAGTTTGTATCTGATTTTTTTAGTTTGTTTTGAAGGACTTGATTTTGTTTATGATCTTGCACAGCTTTCAGCCTGTGCTGGGTTTCCTGCCAGGTTTGCTTTACTGAGCAGAATTGGAAAAAATAACCTAATTTTGGGATAACTAATAAAACACCATTTAAAATTTTAATTATGTAGCTCAGAACTCACTTTGAAAGCAAACCTCTTCCCTTATTACAATTTCAACTGGTTTGTAAGAAGTAAAACATTACTAAAAACTGACTTCCTGCAGGAGGAAAGTTGAGGAATATTTGGTGATTTTTTTTTTTATTCATGTCCTCCCATTACTTTCCTGTGCTTGATAACCAAATCCCACCTTTATGAAGTTAACTGGAGCTGATTGGGATGCATGGGGAATGATCTAATAGACCTAATTTGGAAAACGAAATGGTTATAGAAGAAAGAACCCTTTTAACTCTGGGCAGCAAACATTGTGCCAATATAAATACCAATTAAAAATTACATACAGGGGTGAGGTTAAGCTGATTTTATTTTACTGCTAATTAAAACTTTTTAGGACTCATGCATTCTGTGTTAGAGAAATAATGTTTAAGGTGACAGTAGGCATCTACTGCTTTTAAACCTGCATCCAGCTCACCATTGCATTATTTGAAGCACTGATTAATGCTCTTTCAGCTGTTCCTGCTGCTGAAGTACATCTTTTTCTTATGTTTTAGGTTGTTAAATTACTGCTTTAAGAACTAAAATTGGGAATTGGAAACAGTGGCAAAAGAGACATGAATTCTAGCCATGAACTTAGACCTGAAATTTAGATTAAGTGCAGTACTTATCAAATCAATTAAGTGAAAGTGAAATTGTGATTGGTTTCAAATCATTATTTTTTAAAAATTGTTTTCTTAGACCAGCAAAGAAGACAAGTTGTCCAGTCGTATCCAGAGCATGCTTGGTAACTATGATGAAATGACGGATCTCATAGGAGACAGACCGCTCCAAAAGCTTGTTGCAATTCCCAAACCGACCGTTCCATCAGCACCCGACGAGAAATCAAACCAAAGCTTCTTTGGTGATCAGAGACACAGCACAGGCTCCCACCAGAGCAGCAAATGGACTCCAGTGGGGCCGGCTCCCAGCACCTCCTCCCAGTCCCAGAAGCGCTCCTCGGGCCTGGCGGGGCACGGGCAGCGCTCCGGCGGCGCCGGCACGGGCAGCGCCGGCCAGAGGCACGACCGTGATTCCTACGGCAGCAGCAGCAGGAAAAAAAGCCAGCATGGGTCTGAACACTCCAAACCCCGTTCTTCCAGCCCTGGAAAACCACCTGCTGTCTCCTCATTGAGCTCCAGCCATTCGAGATCTCATGGCAATGATCACCACAGCAAAGAACATCAACGGTCAAAGTCACCCCGGGATCCTGATCCCAGCTGGGACTCTCCCTCCCGTGTACCCTCATTTTCAAGTGGACAACACTCTAATCAGTCTTTTCCACCTTCACTAATGTCCAAGTCCAGTTCAATGTTACAGAAACCCACTGCATACGTCAGGCCGATGGATGGGCAGGAATCCATGGAACCAAAGTTATCCTCGGAACACTACAGCAGTCAGACCCACAGCAGCGCTGTGAACGAGCTGAAGCCCAGCAGCAAAGCACACCTAACCAAGCTGAAAATTCCCTCTCAGCCACTGGATGTAAGTTGCTGGCTTCTGAAATGTAAATCCATTTGGGCTGGGATTTTCCAGCTTCTTTAAAATCCCAATCTGCCTAACCAAAATTGAGTTTTTAGTAAACACCATGTTTTTTGTTACACAAAGCACCTTAACCATAAGCAGTGAAGGCTGTATTTTCAATGGGGAACGTGCAAAAGTAATAGGTTTTTTTCTTCTGCTTCTTCCATGTGGGTACTGAGATTTTTATTAAGTAAAGGCTGAGACATTTAGGCAGGGTGAGATAACCCAGAGAGGCTAATTTTCATGGAGTATTTCTGTTGTTAGAAGTTAATGAAATAGAAGGACACACAAATATTTTGACAAGCTGGATACTGACATTGTTACTGGGAGCCCAGTTGACTTAGACCTGATAATATCTGCTTATATCAGATTTTCTTTTGAAGTGTGTAGCAATTACTAAATGTGATATTATATATACCTAGGGAAAAGAAGCTCACCCTAACTCACCAAATTGAACAGGGTTAAGGACTTCTGTAAGTCATGCTGGATATAAAACACTATTGGGTTAACAACTTTTAGGAGTTTGGTAATTCTTGACTAGTTAAGGCACAGACTCTGACTCCAGCTCACTGACAAGGAGAGAGCCTTTCCTAGTAATAAGATCTCATTGCATCTCCTCTCTAACTCCTTGAATCATGGTAGCCAGAGAAAAGCCTTTGTTCCTGGGATTTCAGCAAATAGCAAAATAAGATTCAGGACACAGGTAAGAAAATTAGGAATGATTTTATTTGTCAAGACTTACCATGTCAGTGCTGAGGCAGTGAATTCTGTAGTAGCTTTGCTTCTTTCTGCTTATGGCAGTCAGGGGTGCAGAAGATTCATAGTTTGGTAATTATTGCTGTTTCTGGAATCACTCTGTAACGTGTGTTTTACTTGGGAATGCAGTTTGTCGTTTCTGTGAATTCACGGTCCTGCACTTGAATTCGAGATATTATCCTGTGGCTTCTTCCAGGAAATGATTGAAAGCTGCAATTCTCATTCCCCTCTCTTGAAGTTTTTAATGTCACTGAGTGCCTGTGATCATTTTAACTGTCGAGTGAGAAGTAAGAGATCATTGTCACAGTTTTATAGATCTCATGTATTTGCTTTTCATAACTGGATGTGACTCATGCCATAAAAACGTGGATCTATCTGATATTAAAACTGATGAAAGGAATTAGCAAGGGCTGTTTGTATCTATGTAGAGTGCATATGAGTCATGATAAGGATTGAAGTTTGTTTTTAAGTGTTTCTAGTCCCTGGAAAATTTGCTTTGGGAGATGTTAACCTTAAGTTTTGATTTGTAGGCATCAGCATCTGGCGAGGTGAGCTGTGTGGATGAAATCCTCAAAGTAAGTTCCCTGTGCTCTTCTTCATCATTTATTTGTTGAAAATTCAAACATTCCTAAGGAGGTGGAAGGACTCTGCAGTTATTAGTGCCTTTCAAACTGCCTTGGCTGCAAGTCATTTACAGGAGGGCTCTTCAGGTGCTCCTCTAGCACAAGGAGACTTGGGAAAACTGGGAGCAGAGTGGGCACTGGGTGTTGTGGGTGTGCACACAGTCTCCTGAGTATCCTCACAAAATATTCTTGCTCTTTTATGCCTCCTCCCTGGTAATCAAAACTACCCATTTCTTCCACCAGAATACAGTCCTTCATTCTGATACCTTTCTAGAGTATAGCAGGCGTTTTGCTACCCCGTGGCAGAATTTTCCCGGTCTCCTACCTGGGTTATTTTCCCCGAGTCCTGTGATTCCCTGTCCTATGTCTGCTCCCAGAAAAGGATCATCAGGCCCCCCTTGAGCATTTCCATGGCTTGCTATCTCCTCTGACCTTCAGTACTGCATGGTCCTGAGAGATGCTCTGAAAGAATACAAGGCACTTCCTTTGAAGCTTCAGGCATTTGATTTTCCCCTTTTTCCTTAAACTCTATAGGTTTCCCTTTCCTAGGATTCTTCCTTCTGCCCCTGTGTCCCACACGTGTTCTTCATGGTCTGAAATGATCAGACTCTGACCTGTACTGCAGTTTATGTTCAGGCCAACCAAGTTTATTGATTTATGCCTTTCTGCTTGTTATTATGTCTTAACTATCTGTTCTCAGGGATAAAAATTTAAAATTCAGGTTTACATGCAATATCTGTTCTCATGGATAACCTGAATTTTAAACTGTTTATATGCAAAATCTTTGCACATTGGGGAAATTAAGGTTTGGAATATAAATTTTAGTGAAGGGTGAACAATGAGCTGAAAATTGAGAGACAGTCACCATTCAAATTCAGATTGTAATGAAATCTTTGCTTTAATTTTGTTAATTTTTCTTGTTGTTGTTGTAGGAGATGACCCACTCCTGGCCCCCTCCGCTGACTGCAATCCATACACCATGCAAAACTGAACCCTCCAAATTCCCCTTTCCAACAAAGGTCAGTGCTGTATTCAAATACTGAATGTCGTAAAAGTAACTCCTGTTAAAGATCAGGATTTTGGAACTCTTACATTCAATTCTGTATAATCTGGGTTTATTTCAGTGCTTTATGTCTCTTTATTTTGCTTCAAAACCACTTGTCAGCAGTGGCCTTATGAGGAATGTCCAAAGTTTTCCTCTGTTTTGCACAGACAGAAGTCTGCAAGGTTGTCTGTAGTCAAACTTTCTTTTTTAACTTTTGTTTCATAAATTCAAACCTTCAGGATACTTTTGAAGCTTGAAAATGCCTTTGAACCTTTTCCCTATTAGGAAAATGGTTTGCAACCAAGTGAGTTTCCCTCCATGTAGCAAAGGATCAGAGTCTGGCTGATAAATGCTGAGAAATTTAAATGTATTTCTGTGCTTAAACTGAAATTTCCTCCTTATTTTGAAGTGTCTTTCTAAGAGATTTTTACATTTACAAAAAATTAAAACCTTTTAAAAATTGGAAATGTTCAGATCACTTGTTTCAAAAGGTCCTTTTCCCAACCTCTTGTGAGCTCAATAACTATGAAGGGTTTAAGCTGTTAATTCTAAAGAGAAAACCACCTCTTTGCTGCTGTTGACAGCTCTGGGCACGTTTCCAGGAGACCTGCTGGAGCTGACACCTCTGAGGAAGGAGATCTCTCTCCTTCCCTGGGGCCAGGTCTGGTAGCCCCAGCTGCAGGGTTTTGGGGCACACTGGCACTGGGAATTGTTTGCCTTGAAGAGCAGCTCTGCAGTCTGCAGGATCCTGGGAGCCCATGGGTAGGCAGGGGAGATAGCTGTGGGTAAAACCCAGCTTGGAGATTCCTGACTCATCCAGGAATTCATGGTTTGTTTCCTGTATCTGCTGATTACCAGTAAAAGATTCAACTCAACAATAGGATTTTTCTCCAGACTCAACATATCTCTGGGAGGAATTGGGGTGCCCCACCCCTAACTTGGCATAGCTTCAGACTATAGAAATCAGACTATCTTTTAAAAGTTACCTTTGTAATGATTAAGACTATGTTTTGTTTGACCTACTGCTGTTTTAGAGCATCATTTACTGCTCTTAATTTCCTGTTTGATCCAAATTGCTCCCCAAACCAGAACAGTTGAGAGAATAATTTTAAGAAAACTTTCTCACTGAGGTCTCTGATGTGATATGTCTAAACCCGTCATCTTATGTGAATGATTTGACATCACCTTCCTTCAGCCAAAGGTTCCAGGTCCATGCTGGAAGTGCATATCCACAAAACTACCCCAGACTGGTATGAGTTGAGCTTCTCATCCTGGCTGGATATCTCAGCCATGGGCAGTCCTGCTGTCTCCACCCTCTGTGTGGCGTGTTCCTGTTTCACTGCATTTTGTTTCTCTCCAGTGATCAGAAAATTCAGAACATGCCATTCAGTTCTCAGCTTTACTTTGGAAGGCATATCTAGAAAGTAAATCCTGTCGTCTATTTTCTTAGCATTAGATCAATATTAATCTTGCATATACTACTCTTAGTCAGGGTTTATTTGCTGTGTTATATAAAACTGTCAGCCTGGAAATAATTCGTACCTTTTATTATAGAGAAAGAAATCCCACACCTTTCCTCATCAACAAAGGTCCTTATTCCACTACTTTGAGTACTTGAATACTTTGAATGCTGCTTGTTTCTGTGTATCCCTGGCATTTGACTCAATCTGGGGAGAAGTGTGCAGAAATCCACATCTGTGACACAGAGAGAAACTACCTAGGACTGCACAGTTGTGTTAACGTTTGAACAAAAAAGGTGGCTTGTGGGGCTTTCTGAACCTCTCTCTCAGCCAGGATTGTGTTTCTTCACCCAGTTTGCAAAAAATTCCATTTATGGCTGCTCTGACTCTCTTGACTTTTTGCCAGCTTTTTTATTTTGTGGCTGCACATCTTAGCCGTGGAACTCTGTCAAATTCTCTCTCTGCATCCAAAGCCTATAATTTCCTCTGCCTTCTCCCCTCTGTCATTCTTGGCAGCAGCAGCTATGCAGAATTCCAGTGAGTTAGTGAGCCATAGGCTTGTGCAGTCTGGGCCCAGAGCAGAATTCACCAAACAAAACAAAACAGTGGTTTACTTTAATCAAGCAGTTCTGTTGCAGGAAAGCTCCTCCTCTTTAATACTGTGCTCCATTTATTACAAGTCATATGCTGAAGTGTTTCACAGCATTTCTCCTGTGTGCAAAAGTTGGTATGTTTTTCCTGTTCACACAGAATTAAGCTCCCTTTGGTGGACCACTTGATTTTATTTGTCAAACTGTTGGGATGGGATTGTAGATCGTGTGTAGAGAGTGAGTAGCTTGAAGGAACCCAAACTCCTGACTGGGGCCTCTCTGATTACTATAAATATATCTAACAGTTACCAGGAAGTCTTTGAATCAGAAGATAAAACTCCATGAAAATAGGTCAGGGAAAGTTTTATGGATGCTATGAAAAATATGTAGATTCCTGAGACTTGATAAAAAATGTTATCCCGTGACCTAACACTCTGTAATTTTATCCATGGGCTCACAGTCAAAAACGCCAAAAATACTGGCATGTTTATAAAATATATTAAAAAACTCCAGCTGTTTGTTGGGGAGGGGAAGGTTTTTGTTTCCCAGCACCATGGGAGGCTTGGCACTGTTTGTACCTGCACCGGGGTCTGAAGGCCATGGAGAGGTGGATTCTGCCTCCAGGTTCCTCCATTCCTGCCCTGTGCCAGAGTGACCGAGGCCAGCAGTTGGATCCCTTGATCTGCAACAATACGGAAACTTCCTTTTGAGAAATGAAAACGAGATCTGACCTGAGATTTCAGCTATTAAATAGAAATGGATCCCGTTCACCACAGCCAGGTCTGTGAGGGGGGAATCCGGCCCCCGATGCCGTCCCGTCCATCTGGAGAGTTCCTCTCTCCACGTTTTTTTGTCATACTTTTTGTTTCCTGCTTAAGTGTCTTCCCTGTGTAACCGTAGCAGTCTATTATATTTTGGTTAAAAGGGTTTCCTTCCTTTCAGTTGTTTTGAATTTCTTTCTGAAGCAGACCTTTAGAAGCTGCTGCTGTAAATATCTTTGGAGTTGAAAGTAGAGCTGGGTTTTGTTTTTTTTTTGATCTCTGAGTTTCTTAAAGAAATATGTATTCAATAGATGGCAAGAGAGTTGGAAAAAGTTGCACATTTAACCATAACACCTCATTAAAGTGCACTTAGCTGAGAGCGTGTGCTTTGCCTTCCAAGTAGGAAGCTGACTAAAGCGAGGAATTAGGCAGGTGTGTTCTGCAAATTCCTCATCCGTGTGCTGGTAAAGGGGTGCCAGTTCCCCATCCCATGCTCCCTTCAGTGCAGTGCCTCTGGAGGTGTGGTGTTTGATTACTGTGTGGTCGTTACTTCTTTTTTGACTTAGTCTGTTGGTGTCTGAGCTGCCAGTGGCAAAAGAGATTCAGGGAATCACACCTCCCCTCCTCCTACCTGTGTAAAAGATAAAAACCAGGTTTTATTTTGAAGGAAATGTGACTGTTGCTTTCTGTTGAAGTCACAAGACTTCCCTCCATCTTTGCTTTGCACTTTAAACAGAGGTTAATTTTATTTTATTGTCCCTTCCTTTCTTTCAGTTAGTAAAGATCAGAAACACCTTCCAAGGAGAGTTCCTTATCAGGTTCCCCATGAAGTTCCCCATGTACAAAATACTTGTTCAGTGCATTATTGCAACTGCTCCACTTGAGAAATACAAAGTTAAAGGAAATTGAAACATTTTAAGTCTGCTGTGCTGTGTAAAGCTTTTGTGTGTTTAAAAACCTCCATTTTATAAATTGCCTGGCACTGACTTGGCTGTGTGGCAAAACTGGTTCACAGGTGTACCAGAAAAAGTGGAATTCATTTTATTGTAATTTTGGTAGGATACTGCCAGACCATTTAGGTAAAACGTATGTATGTAGCTAAAAAATTGGAAATATTTGACTCAATTTGTATTTCTGGGACTGACAGTTGTCCTCATTTTAAAATGAGGTCAGGAAGGTCCTATTTTAAAAAGATACTCCAGCCTGGATGTGGGTTTTCAGTAGCTCAGTAGCCTCTGTGTATTTGTTTGTTAAAGCAGTATTTTAGGGTTTCAAAAAAGTTTATAATCTGCTGTGTCTTGGGAGTCAGAACTGAGGTTTCTGTGGAATGGGAATACTGAAGATGATAAAAGTGCTAAAATTTGCAAGGCTTCATCTCTCACAGCTAGTTTTATATGATATTAGGAAGAAATTCTTGGCTGTGAGCGTGATGAGGCCCTGGCACAGGTTGCCCAGAGAAGCTGTGGCTGCTCCTGGATCCCTGGAAGTGTCGAAGGCCAAATTGGATGGGTTTTGGAGCAACCTGGTTTAGTGGAAGGTGTCCCTGCCCATGGCAGAGGGGCAGAACAAGATGAGCTTTAAGGTCCCTTCCAACCCAAACCTTTCTGTAAATCTATGGTATCATTGTGTATTGGCTTTTGCACAAGGGAATTGTGTGATTTCATGGAGATTTGGCTATTCTGGGAACACTGTGTTGGCTACCCGGGCCTGGCTGGATTTACCAGGGACCCACATGGAGTATTCTGGGCAGAGTGTGCAGAGCTGGTCACAATTTAAATCTCAGATTGTCCCTTAGGGTCCTTTGTGGCTGAGATAAATTTTTTTGTTGAGAGGTTTTTCGTGTCCTCATTGCTTGTCCCTCAGGGTGCTGTGTGTGCCTGGAAAAGGAAAATGAGGAGAAAAGGGTTTGAAGGAAAATACTTCAAACAAGCAGCAAAGTTTGTGTATAAGGAGGATAAACAAACATTCTGAATGGTTCCTCTCCATGCTAAACATACAGGGAGCTGGGATTTATGGAAGTTACAGAGGGATTTTGGAGTTCCAGCTATGATGCAGTGCAACTGCCCAGCAAGGACGTGGGTGAGCTGAGCTGAGGAAGAGGAGTGGGAAGCTCTTCACCTGGGCTGCTCTGGGGCCTGGATAATGAATCCCTCTTCTGGTTGTTGATAGTTTTTTCCCATTTTTCAGAGGTTAGACGCCATCCTTGAAGTAGAAAGAATATCTTCCTTACAGCCTGTTTTTTAGTATGTTAAAATTCCCAGTGGAAAAAAACCAACATTTTTGGTCTTTTCTTCCCTCAGGAATCTCAGCAGTCCAGTTTTGGCACTGGAGAACAGAGTGAGTATATTAAACTTCTTGGAATATGTTTAATGCTTTTGTTGACATCCATGATTCTCAGCATCTCCTAAGATGTCATGTTTTTTAGGGAATGAGATTTTCCAGACTGGTCATAAGGTGGAGTCTACTTTCTCAAGTTTTAAGCTATAAAACAATTGCTTGATTTCCTTTTGTGTTTCTTTGTTCAGATATAGAAAGTTATCACTGAGTTACAAGGGTGTTGTGTTCTAGGAAAAAATAACTATTTTTAATTGATCACATTTTCTAATTCTTTAAAAAAATACTTCCATGGTTGATTGAATTGAAAATAGCTGAGTACTAAACCAAAACACTTTTACAAAACCCAGCTCCCTGCTTGGGGACATATTGGAAACTGAAATAGTGCTTTTGCTTATATTCAGTAGAAAAAGGACGTTGCAGTTTCACTCTTGGTTTTCACTTCGACATTTTAAAATCAGGAGAGAGAACTGGTCAAGAACTCATATAATATGCTTAGTAATATCCTTGAACTTCTTGTCCCAGAATGCATTTTTGGATTTTAGACAGAAGCAGTTTTATTTCTTTTAACTGTGTAATTATTTTGAATATTGCTGGAAGTAGCACTTAACGCAGGTAACATACCAGCTAAAATTGAAATCCATTTGTTCTGTTACCTTCCAAAAGTCTTTCCACTCCTTCTTGAAGTGATTAAACAGCTTAAATAGTAAAAGAAGAATGGTTTATTCTTAGATATTCACAAGCAGCTTAATGTGAACACCTGATACAGTGGGGATTTAAGGAAACAAATTAAAGCTTAATTCCATAATGCTAAACCATAGGCTCACGTTATAGGAGCAGCTGATCTTTAGGTGTGTAAAGGAAGAGGAAGGTTAATTAAAACACAGAGCCAGTTTTAAACTCCAGTTTGGATTTTCTGGAAAGCTTTAAACAGTCTCAGTTCTTGTTTCTGTTGAGCTACACTCAGTTATTTGCCAGGATTAAAGAAAAGGGAAGGGGGGAAAAAAACCAAAGTGAAAAGCAGATGATATCAGTGTGTATTCCTGTTGTCAGAATTGGTGTTTCAGAAAGATTTTGGGATGTGGAGGTTGCTCATCCACTCAAAAGCTGTGTGGGGATGCTGAAACAGTCAGAGCTCAACAGACAGATCTATATCCCATATCCTCCATGTAGAAAGCAATAGTTTAATCTTAGTAGAAGCAAAACAGATTTCACAACATTAGTAACAAACTGTGTATTCATTTAGACAACAATGATTTAAATGATTTTCTGGATTTTCTTGATTAATTTATTGGCTGTATTTAGTACTTTGCCTTGGTGTTCCCTCCCTCCTTCAGTCTGTGGGAGTTTGTACCTCGTGTCACCTGGTTACTGCTCCTTCCTGTCCCCTCAGCTGTTCATGGTTTATCCATGACTGTATCCTTGTGACAGCTTTGGAGTGGCTTCTTTTGCTGCCAGAGTTTTCAACTGTGCATTTCTTTTTCTCTTCCTCTAGAACGATACAATCCTTCGTCCAAAACATCCAATGGTCATCAATCCAAATCGTAAGTAGCTGTTGAGAAAACATTTCACAAACAACAGTCATATTTTAAGAGATTTGGAAAATAGCTGTTAGTAGAATGTGTCAGTTCTTGCACAGACACTTCAGCATCCTCTCCTTGGCTGGCAGGAGAAGGGGATCAGCATGTGAGAGTGGGCAGGACAGGACTTACCAAACATGTGCCTTGCAGAGCTGTCAGCTGGAAGCAGCTTGTAGGTGTCACAAATACAGGATAAGGAAAGGTTTTGGATTGGAGGAGACAGAAAACTGTGTCTAGGATCTTGTGAGGTTTGTTCTGTTCAGTCTATTAATTCACTGACGAATGTTTCCATTAGTTATGGACACGGACACAGCAACACAGAAAAATTTAAAAGCAACTGGAATATTTTAGATGGCTGTAGTCCACCTTTCTCATACCTAAAAATCAATTATATGCAGTTAAAAGATTGTTTCCAAACACATATGCCCATAAAAATAAATATTTACTGACTGATTGTATGTTAATGAAAGTAGAATCTGAAAACTTGCTCTCAGTTACCATTTGTTGGGATGCAGTCACAGAATTAAGTCTGGTTCTTCTGCCACTGAATTGGCAAGATTAAAAAGCACGTGACCTATGGAAAAGAAATAGAACAAAAAGAAACCCCCCTCAATTAATGTAGATTTACAGTAAGTTTCCCCAAAACATGCAGTTTAAGAAGATGCTGAGAGGAACTTTACTGTTTCCAAAGATGGGAAACATGAGGACATCTGAGAACAAGAGGCAAGATTGGACACATGCTGAGCTGGGATGCTTGGGAAGAAAGTTTAGATGATGTTTACTATGACAATTCAGCTTTAAATGATTTTTTTTTTTTTTAAAAGTGATTATGATCTGGTAAAAAAAGCCTCTAAAAAGGAGATAACTGCATCTTTTGGAAAAGGATAGCAGTGACAAATATTTCAGGAACACGATCCTAGAGGTGGATGTTCCTTTCCAGATCATCAGTAGGAACAGCTCTACTGTAAAACTCAGAAGTGTCAGACTTTTTAATCCTTTCTCATTTTCTTTCTGCAGATGCGAATCAAACCAGACAGAGTAAGATGTTTTATTTTTATAATCAAATATATTTCTCCCTAATCATAAAACCCCTGTTAATATGTTTTCAGTGTGCTCATGTATTTTCAGTCTTGTGAAATAGTGTATGTATGACTACCATAAGTAATTATTGCTTTGAATAATAATAATTAATTATGGCTTAGGACAGTTGCACTGTTGCCACAAGACAGGAAGCAACCACTGGTGTTGGCTTTCTTTATTCCATTTAAAACACTGTTCTTGGCCATTGTGTGTAAGAAGTTGAACATATACAAGTTACCTCCTCCCACATCAGTAAATTGTGTCAAATTTCCTTTCTAAATTTAGCAGAATGGACTAAGGAGTCAAAGTACCTGAATCCTTATTCTTCTCTAAAGAATGACTCAGCTCACCATTCTTAAACATGAAATGTTTGAATAGTATCTGGTGGCTTTCACCCACGCAGCCTCTCTGTAGGATAAACAGTGGCATGTTGAAATCTAGAAGAATGCTTTGAAAGTAATTAAAGTACCTGGAAAAACTTGTCTCACTTTCTCCCTTTTACTTAGTATGTTGAAAGATGACTTAAAACTCAGCAGTAGCGAAGACAGCGATGGAGAGCAGGTATGTTCCTTAAATCAGAGTTCCAGAAAAACACTGAATTCAGTCATGGTTCAGTCCTGCAGCAGGATCAGTGTCCCAGCAGCAAACTGGGCAGCTTAACAGGAGATTTGGGATTAAGAAACTAAAATCTAGTGGAATGTTTTTAGGCAAACCTCAGGTATTCCTAAATGTAATCTTGGGGGAAAATTGTTTTGTGAAAACATTATGCTTTTATCTATAAATTCTTGTTTACTGATTTCACGTGGCTTTCTCTGAACACCAATGGCAATAGTGTACTTTAAAACATAAATAATGGCTCATTATTTAAGATGGAACCCTCATGTTCTGCCATTCCAGCTAAAGAGTTCATGGTGTGAACATCTCTGTGCATTGGTACCTTGGGACTGTGTTTGGGATGATAAGAGGTGCTCTATATGTCACTGGGAGTACAGCAGCACCTTTATTTTTATTAAAAAAAAAAATCTCTTTTTTACTCTTTTTGGTATTAACTTTATGCAGCTTCTACCAGAAATGGCCCTTAGCATGTGAAATAAAAATACCTGTATGTCTGTGCTGCCCAGCAGTAACTTCACTCCTCTGGTGTTTCTTTTCTTCATGTTCCCAGTTCTAGTACTTGATTTTCTTCATGTGGAAAACTTGGAGATAATGCATTTAGTCAGTGAACTCCAAGTACCCTGGGCATTTTGGGATTTCAGCATTGTGAAATGCTGAATCATCTGATTCAAAAAGATGGAAACGTGTTATTAATTAGTGGTAGAAATGGGAATTCTCACAACTGTAGTCAGAATATAGAGATTTATGGTGAAAACCTGGAGAAAATAACTCTTGCTTTTCTTTCTGTGTAAGGAAAATGCAGATAAATTTAAGCTGCTGCAAATACTGAATGAAGATGCTATATTAAAAAAATGAAAGGCTCTAAATTGATGTCTTGCAACTTAATTGTGTATACAAGCCTAAAATAACTTCTAGAAGCTTCATGCTGTTTTTCTTAATTGCAGGACTGCGATAAGACAGTGCCAAGGAGCACACCTGGAAGGTAGGAATTCCTGGGGGATTGCAGCATAGGAAAGAGAGGAAAGATATTCAGCCTAGTCAGCAGTCTTGGCTTGAGCTCATTTCCAAAATTCATATTTGTCCTTTGTCTTGTATTAAAGCAAAAGGTGATTAGAATTTAATCGGTGATTAAATAGTGTCTATCCTGCAAATTACACTTACCACTTTGGGAAGCAGGGAAAAAACAAAGTTTGGCTGTTTCCACAATGAACTGTCTTCAGTTATGTTGCATTTTCTAGTCAATGTTAGTTAAAATTTTATATTTTGTAATTTCTAATGAAAGGAGTTCTAGGATGTATCTGGGGCTTGGGTAATGTTTGGTTTTCACCATTTTTCTTTCAGTAATTCTGAACCTTCCCAGCATAACAGTGAAGGAGCAGATAACTCCAGGGATGACTCGAGCAGCCACAGTGGCTCTGAAAGCAGCTCAGGATCTGACTCGGAGAGTGAAAGCAGTTCCAGTGACAGTGAAGCCAATGAACCCTCCCAGAGTGCATCCCCCGAGGTAGGGTTTGGCCCATGCTTGGCATTAATGCTCAGTTTTAACACAGGAAAGATTAATAAATTCTCAAACTGTTGGAAAAAAATAAATAGACCAATGTGGGTTCTTTTTCAAGCTGGACTGTTCTTCTGCCGAAGGACTTGTAGTTGGGTATGACAATTCTCTATATAAACAGACACCTGGTGTTTAAATTGGAGGTGGTCTGTACCACCAGTTGTCTGTTGGAAAGCAGAAGTTAAATAACAGTACCTTAAAAAACTATGACATCAAATCCTGCCTGTTGATAGCAGCTGCTCCAGATGAAGGGAAAGTTGAGCTGTTATTTATACCGGTATTTCATTTGTTATTTATCTCAGGTGTTTGGGTGCACCTCTTGCTTTGGTGTGCAGCATCATACAGCTATCCCATGGAAAAGATGGAAGAAATGCAATGAAAAATGAAATATCTTCTCTAACTCTGTTTTTTAATTTGTTTTTAGCCAGAGCCACCACCGACAAACAAGTGGCAACTGGATAACTGGTTGAACAAAGTCAATTCCCATAAAGTGTCACCAGCTTCTTCCGTGGACAGCAATATTCCATCCTCCCAAGGCTACAAAAAAGAGGGACGGGATCAGGGCACAGGGAGTGGGTACACTGATCAAGGTGGATCCAAGGATTCCATTTCTTCTACACCAGGGCGAGATTCCAAACCCACCCAGAAGGGCTCGGAGAGCAGTCGGGGCAGGCAGAAATCACCTGCCCAGAGTGACAGCTCGGCACAGAGGAGGACTGTGGGGAAAAAACAGCCCAAGAAAGCAGAAAAGACATCTGTGGAAGAGCCTAGAGGAGGTCTTAAAATAGAAAGTGAAACCCCAGTAGATATGGCAACAAATATCCCTTCAAACAGGCATAAGGCGGCCACAAAAGGCTCCAGGAAACCCAATATAAAGAAAGAGCCCAAGTCTTCCCCTCGGCCTACAACAGAGAAAAAGAAATACAAGGCTTCAAGCAAATCTGCCCAGAAATCCAGGGAATTCATCGAAACAGATACCTCATCCTCTGATTCAGATGAAAATGAGAGTCTGCCTCCTTCATCACAAACACCCAAATACTCTGAGAGCAATAGGACTCCTGTTAAATCTTCCATGGAGGAGGATGACAGCTTTTTTCGGCAAAGAATGTTCTCTCCTATGGAAGAGAAAGAGCTTCTTTCACCACTCAGTGATCCTGATGAAAGGTACCCACTCATTGTGAAGATTGACCTGAGCCTCTTATCCCGAATACCAGGGAAGCCTTACAAGGATGCTGATGCACCCAAAGTGGAGAAGAAAAGCGCCCCGGAGAAGCACCCCAGGGAGTCCCAGAAACAGCCGTCGGACAAAAGTTCTACAAAAGGCAAAAGGAAACACAAACAGGTGATAATTCTGTAGAGAGATTTGCCTGTTACCTCAGCCCACAGTGGATTGTGTGTATCCCAGAACCCAGATCACACCTCAGTGTAGCAACTGAGCGATTTAGGAATGGCTTTGCTACCTGTTTGTGTAGAACACATGGATCATCTCCTCTCATGGGAGAGACTGTTGGGATTTTCTTTTGGAGGAAGGACACCCCTGTAGCAGTGTTTGTTAGCCCTGTACCCAGAGCTCATGGAGGTGACACACATTCTGTGCCTCTGAGCTCTGCATCCAGCCCTCTCCCGCTTCCCCTTGACCTGGCACCAACTCCTCGTGCCCTGCAGGCCAGCATAGGCAGCTGATCCAGTGGAAAATCCACCTGGGAAAAAAAAAAAACAAACAAAAAGTCAGTTTTCATCTCGATCAGCTCCCTGAACTATGGAATTGGCTACTGCCAGGATAAGGGATGAGGCAGGACTGCACCTTGGGCGTGGCAGCAGCAGAAAACATGATCTTGGGGTGCTGCTTCACTGGGAGCAGGGGATCTCTCCATAATGATATTCAATCTTTTTCAGAAAAAGCATTTAATGTCTTCAACTATAAGTAAAAAGCAAGGGTGGCTGGAGGCAGTAAAATGGAGAGGAATCAGTGGAGGAATAGTACTCTTGGGAGGAATATGTCAGAAGTAGTTGATGGTGTAATTTTAAACTGCTTTTAGAAACCTCAACACACGGACAGAGCAAACATGGGACTGTCAGATGGACTGAGTGATCCACTTTCAGTTTTTATAAACATCTGGTGTCTGTGAATTTAGGGCCATGAAACCCTGGATCGGGGATTCAGAAATCCCTGTGCTACTCTGGATTTTGCTCTGATTTTGACAGGGATTTGGCAGTGGTTGTGAGACTTTGTTGACATCTGCAATCCAAGGATTCTGTGAAATCATTCAGAGAGTCATTTGAGGGGATAGATAATTTCAGTTAAACCAGTTTTCCCACTGAGCAACCAAAGTAAACTTGATCACTTGCTGAAATTAATGTCATCTGGGAGACTTGACATGTAACCGCAAACAGAGGTTTGTCCTCTATTATTCCTAAGTTTCCTATTTTCTCTAGTTGAAGAAATGAAGTCAGAAAAAGAGGTTTTTTTGTAAAAAGGGGATCACACTGACCAGCACAGTGAATAATTACTTTTTGCAAGTGTTGCTGTATAATTCCTGATGTTCCTGGGAATGCACCTGCATGCTCCAATGGGTCTGAATTCACTGACTTTTCTTTCTTTGATCAGTTACACCTTTCAGTACACATTTGGAGTTAGAGCATTAAAGATCTGTGCTCTCACATCTTAACCAGAATGCTTTGGTAAGACCAATTAATTTAGGTTTTATCCCAGAAAACAGTCTGGTGTTTCATTTTTGGGAAGCCTCTGATTACTGTGAGGCTTCCTGGTGCCACCAGAGAGGATGGAATCCTGTGTGAGGCAAATAAAGAATTCCCCTTTTCCCCATCCCTCCCGTTTTAGGTTTGAGTGCTCCAAACACAACTGGCACCACAGGTCTACTCATTGTTTGCTCTTGTGTTTCCTTGGTCACAAGGCTCAGGGTTGCAGCATCAGTGTCACAAAACAGAAACCTTTTGGGTCTGAATGTGGGATGTGTTACCAGGGGATTTCCTCTGTGGCCTCATTTTCCATTTATTCACTGTATTGATCCCTCAAGTGCTCCATGAAGACACTTGAGAAATTCATCTTCAAGATCCTTTGACTTCAGGATTAAAATTTATATTAATATATAGTCTTCAACATCTCTGAGCTTAATTTAATAGACTGATTAGATTTTTACCCTTTCCTGGCATTCATAAGACACTCTTTAAACCCTACAACATAAAATCTGTCTCCTGATCTTTGCCAAAGCCTTTGGCAGATTTTTCTTGTATTTCATGATGATAATATATTTGTGCTAAAATGAACAACTTGGCTGCTACTGCTTTTATGGAGGTTGTAGTTTAGTAGCCAGACTTGGTTTTTCATTTTGTTCCAATATCAGGGTCTGGTGAAATATTTGATAAGGATTAGATGCTGTAGGTCATGTTTTTGTGGTCTGTGTGTATTTTACTCTGTACACTGTGAAACACCTGCTAATTAAGGTCTCTTAATGTGAAATATTGCCACTGTCAGTGAAGCTGTAAAAGTGGATATTTCCTGGATGTATTTCTTGTTTGCTTTACTCAGAATGAGGATGAAAACAGAGCCAGTGAAAGCAAGAAAACGAAACTGGAAGAAAAAGCTCCATCAGGACACAAGACTTCCAGCAGTAGGGAGTGAGTATCTTGGCTGTTCCCAACACTGAAGGCTCAGGGTTGTCATGGAGAGGATGGTGCCTGCCTGCACCCTCTTCTCCACTCCCCTACCACAAGTGTTTCCTTAATCATTTAGTAAAATTTCATTATTTCTTACCTTCAAAAAAATTTATTTCAGAGTTTCTGATATTAGTTGGTGGAAATCAATTTTCATACCCAAAAACATTGGCCAAAGACAATTGTGTTACTTAACAGAAGTCAGGTGATTGCTTCCTGGTTTTCTCTAATACACAGTGGAGCTGGTTTTGGTTTAGAAAGCAGCCCTGCAGCTGGCTTTTTGATCTTGCAAAATCTGTGCATTTAAATTAACCCAATCTGGTAATTCTTCATTTAGCAAGTTTGTAAACTGGGAGTAAATTGCACAACTGACTTTGTCTTGGAAGCTGATAGCACTGAGCTTTGGATCCATGGATTTAGCCTCTATCAATTTAGCTTGGAACTTTAGCTAAAGAAAAGAGAGAGTGACCCAAAAGCAAAGTAATACGGAAATAGCAAATCAGCAACACTGTTTAATATGTTATTTCTGAATTTCCCGTGCTTTTTGCAATTGATTTATTTGATTTATTTCTTGATCAGTGTTAATTCACAGAAAAGAGTAAATTTTTTCCACTGCCTTTTGAAAATGCTGTTTCAGTTCAGGCAATTGAAAACTGGTGTGATTGTGCCATGGATAATATTTCTAGTGAGTAATTGCCAAATTGCAAATATGTGAGAAACTGCAGCACATCACATGTTAAAACTCTTCTTTGCCCCTCCTGAATTAAACAGTGTCTTAGTGTTTGTTAGGAAGCAGATGTGGAATGAAGGCATACATTTCTAGCTTGATTTTGCTTTTTCACCTACTATTTCTGATATTTCCTTGATTGCCAGTGCAGTTCTCTGAAGGACACTTAATTAAATGAAACTCTATGATTTTATAGGAATAATGTGTAGAAATAATAATTATGGGAAGCCAGGAATAGCCAACAGCATCCCTCAGCAGCCAAAGTAAGACTGTCCTGAAAGGCTGCACTGAGGAAGTTTTCCCATTCCCTGGGTTCCAGTGATTTATCTGGAGCATCTTTCCCTGGAGCTGTTGGCTGGCTGGTCTGCACAGACAGCCTGGCGCTGACATTGGCTTGCAGTGCTGAAATTGTGAGTGTTTAGGGTGTTTTTTTTAAGAACTGGTGTAGGGGTGTGGTTTTATGGTTAGAACTTGTCTAGTTTTGCCTGTGTTTTCAGGTCAGAACAAATAAAATGGTGAAAACGAGTTCAATCTGGCTTTGAAGAAACTTATTCTCCAAAATTATTCTCCTTTTCTCTATAGCTGGTTTGCCAAGTCTTGTTTAAAAAACAAGGGGTTTTCAGTTTAAAAGTTAAAAATCGAAGTTTTGTGTGTTGGGTTTTCTTGGGTTGTTTTTGTTGGGTTGGTTTTGGGTTTGTTTTTTTAAGGAAAGAAACCCTAACCCTGAATTTGTTCCTTTTGTGCAGGTCTTCAAAGCCAAGTGCTGTTAAAGAGAAGGATTTACTGCCATCTCCTGCT
The DNA here is from genome assembly GCF_001604755.1 of Lepidothrix coronata. Lineage (NCBI taxonomy): Eukaryota > Metazoa > Chordata > Aves > Passeriformes > Pipridae > Lepidothrix > Lepidothrix coronata. The sequence continues at coordinate 1,393,438 of NW_016690280.1, forward strand.
GCCCCAGTCCTACAGAAAGATTCCAAGCAGGAACACGGGTCCCGGAAGAGGACGGTCAGTCAGTCATCATCCTTAAAATCCAGCAGCAACCCAGGCAAGGAAAGCAGCAGTGGCAGCAAAAGCAGCTCCTCTTCCAAGCAGAAGAAGACAGAGGGGAAGGGTTCCAGTAGTGCCAAGGAAGCCAAGGTAAAGGGCTGACTCTGTACATGCCTTAAACCTCCTCCTTTGCTCTGCAGTTTGATCTAAACAGTTTTTAGTTCAAGTTAAAATGTAATTAATATTAGGTATGCATTGTTTTGTGTCATAGTGCTTAGGTGCCTTGGAAATCCATAAATTAGAAAACACTTTGGGGGAGAGGTGGAATACTAATGATTATCCTGCAAATTCTTCTGTTAATTAATGCAATTAGTTTAGTCTTAGTCATCTCCTGGTGACTGATGCTGCCTGTGTATTAATTGGTTAATGAGAAATATTGCTAGAAAGCTGTCACTGGTAAATGGAACAATGAAGTTACTCTTGTCTCCTCAGAGCAGATATAGAACTTGTCCTGGTTTTGCAGGAGAGCAGGAGCTTGGTCCATGCTCAGTGCTGGGTGGGAAGCTGTAGCTCTCATTTTATGACATTGTAAGAGCTCAGAAAGATAATTTTACCTCCAGCTCAGGAATTTACAGTGCTCTCTGTGGTTGGGGGGGAAAAAACATGGTTATGAAGATGGTGCAGAAAATGGTTTTTAAGAGATTTAGGTTGGGAAGATATTTAGATGTGATGGAATTTAAAAATATAAGTGTCCCAAAGCCAGTTGTACATTTGTGATATGTTTATCATTTTACACTTCAGCTGTGCTTACTCATACCTTTCTCAGAGTAGTACCTACTCCTGTGGGGTTTTTTTTCAAGGCAAATGCATTCAGCAGAATGTGTTGTTTATAGAAATGAGAAATCAAAATCCTCATCATCTCTTCGTTAGAGTGGAAGAACAAAATTTAGAAACAGTGACATGGGAGATTGAGGGAGGAATTTCCTGGATCTAAGTCTGTTTAGAAAGCCTTGGCTGCGTTCTTTCCTCTGATGGAGAGGGTTGGAGTGAGGAGCTCCATCCCAGCCTGGTGTCTGCTCTGCCAGCATTAGGTGGGAGCCTCCTGGAAGTTGATTATGTATTCCCTGTGTTCAGTGGCAGCTCAGGCAGCTGCAAACTGTCCTTGTTGCATAGAATGTGTGAAGTCAGGGGAGAAATTTACACAACAAATGCTTCTCTTGAAGGCAGAGGAAATTTAACTGTTCTTTAAATGTATTATTTGGCATTGATTTCCCTTTCAGGAAAAGATTGTGAACAATTCCTCCAGCTGCCCTCCTGCCACTGCTCAGGCTACGGAAAGTGCAAAGTCAAGGAGAGCAAAGCTCGTTTTTGATGATAGGTAAGAACAGAAAATTGCCTTTCCCTCTCTGTGGCTGCAGATCTCAAGCACAGCCAGCTCCTCATGGAGAAGAGTTGTCATTTTGCTTCACAAAAGATCTGACATGAAAGCTCTTTGTCAAAGAAAATACCTTGAAAGGAAAATAAAACAAGTACTTCTTCATCTTGTGCAGACTTCAGGTTTCATTTGTGCCAACTCAGATCTCAGCACAAGGTTTACTCTGAAAGCACTTCTTTAAATTCATTCTACAGATGAAATTATCTTTGGACCAAATATAATAGTAGCTTTCTGGTTAAAAGCTCTTTAGAAATAGAAAAAGTTGTAACCATATGATGGTTAGGATACACAATCATTTAGGACAAAACAGTTTATGGGGATTTTGTGATTATCCCAAGATAAAACAGAGCCAAGAAATTGAGATAAGATCAAACTTATTAAAAAATTAAAACCTGAAATTGTATGGAAGTATAGGAAGCCATAAGGAGAGCCTACTGCAAGGAACAGTAATTGTGACATGTTCTAACCTTGTGGTTATAACGGAGCCATTTTAGGATTTCATCAGATTAGAACTGATTGAAACAATTTTACAGTTATAGAATCTTGTTAATATTAACTGTTGCTTTGTAATGACATCAATTTCCTGTAAGGGGTCTGGTAAAAATGTTCATTTCAAATATCTTTAATTCTTTGACAAGTAAGATAAGATGGATGGGATAATTTATTGCAAACTTTAATCAACTTGTACGGAATATGTTAATGGATTGAAATGAATCATTACACTTTTATGACTCCTTGTGCTCATCTAGTTGAGGAAATCGTTAAGCATTGATTGTCCCAGGTGGCAAAGCAAAGGCAATTAACACCTGAATGCATCTTGATTTATTCTGTCATAATTTTATATATTTCACACCCTTAGCAATATAAGTCCTGACGGTGCTGGTTTAATTTGCCCTCAAATTTTGTGGCTTTTTTCTTCCCATGCCCTTGTTGTTGGTCAAGTGTTTGGTTTGCTTGGCTGTCAAATGCTGTAAATTGAACTAATTCCTGTGTGGTAATCAACTTGCTTGAAATACTTTTTGAATTACCTGAAACTAGAGAACTAATTTGAAACTATGTAAACAGTTTTATCATAGTGTTGCTTGAGTTAGGAACAGAAAAAAATCTGAAATTTGGCAACACCAAGAAGCTTCAGTAATAAAAGGCCATGAAATATGGGTGGGGCTGAGTCCCTAAATCCATGTCCTCTCTTGCAGGACTTACTCAGCTGATCATTATTTGCAAGAAGCAAAGAAGCTGAAACACAATGCAGATGCTTTGGTAAGTTAATCTCCAACATTACCCAGTGTTTGCACGTTATCCTGGGGTTGGTTTGCTGCCTTTGCCGTTTTGCTGCCCCTCTGTACTGGAACTTTCCTGTACTTCTCTCTGCTTTTCGTCCCTAAAAGTGTCTCTCCCCTCTCCACAGTCGGACAGGTTTGAGAAGGCCGTGTACTACCTGGATGCTGTCGTGTCCTTCATTGAGTGTGGGAATGCATTGGAGAAAAATGCTCAGGAATCCAAGTCCCCGTTCCCTATGTATTCAGAAACTGTGGAATTAATCAAGTAAGCATTGCAAAGCACATACAAAGACAAGTGGGTGGGGAAGGGGCCTGGGAATCAGAGCTGTCAGATGGACTGAGGTTTGGCCACCAGCTTTTGAGATCTGTTGTCATTCCCCACTAAAACTGGATCACTGACCAGTTTGTTCCAGTTGCTGAGGTTTGAAGTGTTTCCATGAAGGTTGAGATGGTTTCTGCTAAGGCTCTTGAAGTCTCTCTACAACGAGTAACACATGAGAAGCAAAATAATTCCGGTTACTGCCCAGTTAGTGTTTTGTTTAGAGTCTGAGAGAGGTTCCTAAAATGGTGAAGACAGTTGAAATCAGAAATTCATAAGCGTGTCAGTGTTTTGTGATTGATAAATGAAACTGTAATTTTTACTTTGTGGTTCACTTGATGCCTTTGTTTGCAGATACACTATGAAACTGAAGAATTACTTGGCACCGGATGCGACGGCTGCGGACAAAAGGCTGGCAGTGCTTTGGTACGTGTGTTCTGCACTTCATACAGTGCCCTGATGGATTTCACATGTTTTATCTGCATGAAGTGCTGTGTTCCACTGAGCTCTGGGGTGTTTCTGAACCAAATACATGAGGTTTTCACTTGGCTGTACATAAAGATTTATGCTGTATATCTGATTGCTGTAAATGGGGGCAGAGGGGATGTTCATGAAGATTAAGTCTTTGAAACACTTAAGGAGTAACAGCAGAGAGGATGGGGGTCAATCCTGTGCACTTCCGGGGATAATTCACCATTTGGACTGGCTGTAAGAACTGTCAGTAGCCCTGTAGGTTTTAATGGAATGTCTGCAACAGGTATGGAGGACAGGAACCCCTTGGTTCAGGGGGAAGGGAAAGGGGAGGCTGTGGCAGAGTGCTCAGAGTGTCCTGATACAGGTGAAAAATAGAGGAAACCCTTGTCTAGGAAATCACTGTATTGTCTCCCAAGCTCATTATATCAGCAAAATCACTGAAAGGTAAAGTTTCAGCTTGAGGCTTATGAAGCTGTTTCAGTTTCCTTGAGAATTTAAAGGTGGTTGTGGATTTTCTTGGTTGAGTTGGTAGAGAAAACTTTAAGAGCACAGCTGTTAGATTTTTGAAACCCACTGAGTTATGCTAAACCTGACCTTGACTGTTTTTTGTCCTGTCTGTGGTCAGCCTTCGGTGCCAAGCTCTGCTGTACCTGAGGCTTTTCAAACTGAAAAAGGAAAGTGCATTGAAATACTCAAAAACTCTGACTGAACATCTGAAGGTAATTGCAGGTGTATTTTCTTAGAATATTAAAACCTAATGATATTAAAGCTCTACATAATTTAAAATTCCCAGATCCAATTTTCAGACCTCTACATGTGAACTTGGAATACACCCATTTAGAACTGAACCTTGAAAGTATATTAAAAGTTGAGTAGTTTAAAGCTGGGCAGAGACAGCTTGGATGTCATAACCCTGCTGGTCTGGGCATGTCAACTCTCTGTTAATTTTGTCTTCTTTAATAAATTTGGGGGATCTTTTAATTGTTCAATGCCAGCAGTAACAGATTTCATTCTATTAAAAGGCTGAAAAAACCAAAATGTTCCCGTAAGGGACAGTGGTATCTAACGGTTAGAGCAGAGGACCACTCCAGTCCTTCTTTGTGTTCCTAAAATAACCCCTTAATTCATGTCTTCAGTCATTAGGAAAAAAGGATCTTTTCCCAAATTTCCGTTGATAAATACTGTGATATTATTGAGAATGTTGCTTAAAAGAAAAACTACAAAAATCAATTTGGTCAAAAATAACCAAGTAAATAACCAGATAAAATGTAACTAGATAAATTATAAACATAAATCAGGTGACAAATGTCTTTTTCTCCAAACAGAATTGCTACAATAATTCTCAAGCACCATCACCTGGTATGGGAAGGTGAGTAGTAAAAACTGTTACCTATATTTCTCAACTTGTGGCACATTTTCTGTATTCCCTGTGTGCCTGAGGTGCTCAGAGAGCAGCTTTTGGGGTAATAGTTCTAAGGGTGTGGATTTTGATTTATTTTTTTGTGTAATTATTCTGAGAACAGAGACTGCTGCTGGTGATGTTGCTGTGCAGGGTTTGTCAGGCAAAAAAATGGGTCATTAACCCACAAGTTACTTATCTCATTGAGTTTTGTTGTTTACTTTAGTACTTTTCCCCCCAAAACAAGAGCTTTATTAGTGTTACAAGTCCAAATGGTTACAAGTACTTGCAGCTCTGTCTGTCCCCTCGTTTAGCAATTTACTTCTGTTCTTTTAAACCCAAGAAAGGACCTTTGATAAATCTTTCAATGAGTTTTAGGAGGGCATTTCAGATTTCCATTGTGTTATGTGCAGTAATATTATATAATGTAATTATGTAATGTAATATTATGGCAGTGTGATGTAATTTTTTTCATTCTTTAAGGTTCAATTTATTTAAACAATGAATTGAAGATTTTATTGAATTAAGAGATGAAGAGGTTTGGTTATTGGGTTTTGTAAGCTACAAGTAAGAGCTGAAGGATCCTCAGCAGTTACTACCTCGAGCATTTAATTTGTTGTAGGGCAAATCCTGATTTTTGATGTGTAAAGTGGGAGTGCTTGATCATCCCACACCCTCAGTGTGGGCAGAGAGGGTGTCTCACAGCATGAGGTGTTGAAAGTTCGTGTATTCATGCATTTCCAATTTAATCTTCCCCTTTGGGTGAGCAGCAAACCTGTCGGGATGCCGTCTCCAGTCTCTCCAAAGCTGTCTCCAGGGAATTCAGGAAATTACTCTTCTGGGGCAGCCAATCCTTCAGGGAGCGGGTCCTCGGTGACGATCCCGCAGAGGATCCATCAGATGGCTGCCAGCTACGTCCAGGTCACGTCCAACTTCCTCTATGCCACTGAAATTTGGGAACAAGCTGAACAGCTGGCAAGAGAACAGAAAGGTAAGGACTGGCACAGGTGCTTTATAACCTCAGGCATTCCAGAGGGTGCAAACACTCATGGGCTTTCGATTTCGGAGAGGCAGTTAATGGTGTCCAGGATGCTGAACCAGGTCCTCTGCAAAATAAGGTAGAAATTTACACCTTGGATTGAAGGGATTACCTGAGCTGGGTGTTGTGGTTGTCAAGGTGGTGTTGGAGATGTAAAAATCTTAGTTGCATTTCCTGTAAATTGTTCAGTGTAGGAAGAGGAACTTGGTGTATTTCCCGTTCTGAAATTCTAAAGTGAAGTACACGTTTGAGGGGGAAAGCCAAGGAAGTTTGGCAATAGTTGAATAGTCTTATCATTTCCAACCAGTCTTCTGCAAAAGAGTAAAGAAATTTATTAGGAAAAACCTTTTTTCCTTTACTCTTCCACCGCTCAACCATCTCTCATCACTCCTGTTTCTCTTAATCCAAAAGCTTCACGCTGAAAATACAGGGCGGTTGGGTGTTGTATTTCCCATATTCCAAAATGTGCTTATTTAACTCGTGTTTCTGTTGTTTTAGAGTTCTTTGCTGAACTGGATAAAGTTATGGGCCCTCTGGTTTTTAACACGAGCATCATGACCGAGCTGGTGCGTTACACCCGGCAGGGCCTGCACTGGCTGCGCCTCGATGCCAAGTGAGGCTGGAACTGAAGGAACCCAAAATCAAACCCATTTTTCTCGCTGCCTCTGATTTCTCTCCACAACACTGTGTCATGTCAATAAGGAAGACTGCCATAACACATTGCTTAGTTGACACTAAGAGCAAGGAATGCTTTCCCATGTCTCCCATCCTCATTTGTGTTTTGTGTTTAACCCCAAATCAGCTGGTTCATGGACTTCTTCAGTATTCCCGGTTTAAGTTATTTAAATATTTTAAAATTTGCTACATGAAAGGTGTAGTTTTGCTGATCTGTCATGGATAGATCATTGGAATTCCAGTCACAATACACAAATAGTCAGTTTAAATCCTATTTATTTTAATTTTTGTAATTTTAATTTTGAAAAGCCCCATTGGGGGCTGGCTTTAGCTATTTCTTCTTCCCTAAATTTTCCCTTTTGAGTACTTAGAAATTAAACCTAGACACTTTATTTAAGTACTTTGTGAGCTTTGTTACTCTGTAATGTCTTGTGGTGATAGAGCCTGTAAAAGGAACTAGGGTTGATAGGTTCTAACGTGTAGGGACACCATACTTCTCATGCCTAATGCCTATGAGTCGACTAATAAATGACAACTACAGATTTATTATTGCAGAATTTGTACTAAATAGAAAAGTTCCAGATATTCTTCTACGTATTGAGATACTTCATTTAAATGAATTATAAAGAAATTTATATGGAGAAATATTTAGCTGGATCTGACTTGGATTGTTTTCAAGGCAGTTTCAAGCCATCAATTAACACTATAACAATCACAAAACATTACAGTAATTTGCATTTAATGTAACATCCAAGTAATGGTGTAGGAATGACCTTCAGTCCGATGGGTGCGATGCAAACAGGAAAGGCTTTGGAAAAGGACAATCTTGTGCTTTTTTGCATCTCTTCATTTAAAATACCTTTTGTTTCCGTGCTTGTCACTTTTTGACACTTACAAAATGGGTGAACTTTGTGGTTAAAACTCAACAGTAGTTAAATTCCTACCAGAACTGTCATTTGCATCTTTTCCATTGACTGAGAAACCAGGAATCTTTAGTAGAACTCGAGGTCCATTTTGTCTTCTTGGGGTCTGCTGGGTGATGGACACTACAGGCTGGCAGTGCTGCAGCCACCGTGGGGTGGAAGCTCACCTGCTCCTGCAGGGAAATGACTGTTCTGGTGCAGAATGGATCTAAAACTTGGCTTTACCCCGTGGTAATGAAGGTCCTGTTAACATTTGATGGAGCATAACATTCACTCAGTGCAACACAAATGGTTCTGGAGTTGCAGTTGGCTGCTCTCAGAGTGCAAACCAAAGTACCTTTCACATGAGGTGCTTGTCTGAGTAAAAGGTTTCAAATGCTACTGCTTTCAGTATTGCTTAGTGCCCCCAACATGTCTGGTGTGCCTTATGCCTTACTTTTAGATGAAGATTTTATGAACTGTTTACAAGATGTTTTACAGCAGGACCAGGTATACTGTATGCAGTGGTCTTCTGCAGTACTTGGGTAAAATTCCATTTCCTTTTTCCAAGTCCCAGTGTCTGTCACACAAACTGACTCATCGCGGTGGTCTCCTTTCCAAGAGTCCAACTCTGAATCCTTTGGAGTGAGATTGTGGAATGCTGCTTTGTTTTCTCTCCCATTGAACCCTTTATTCTGTACCAGATATGAACGTGCATGTTCAGGAAAATTATTGCACTAAATTTTTTGTGTAGGTGTAGTTAAGTGCCAAAATCACGGCAACCTCGAGAGAAGGAATAGAATTCTACGCTCCTTAGTACTGCAGTATGTCCTATGGGCTTTAAGAGTTTAGAAGTTTTGCAAATTAGTAACCTACTACAAGGTAGCTGCATATTCGTAGAGCTTCCTTTGCGTCCCAGCGTGTTTTGTACTTCCAGAAAAGCTTTGCTACGTCCGGATTGATACATTGAGTAACAGGCCTGTGGTTTTCCCTGGTCGCTGAATTGACTCTTCAGGTCTGTTGGAGCATCCTTTTTATGGAATCACTGTGCAAGGTCACGTTTCTGTTAGTCTTTGCTGTTGGAGACAGAACTCTGTACCCTCAAACTCCCTGTCGTGGGCATGGGACACTGTCAGCTGTGTTTCCTTTCCTACTCTGAAGTGCCTCGCACACCTCTGACGCTGTAGAAAACCTTTGTAGAAGTTGCATTCATGGTTGGTTTTGTGTGTAGTGCTGCACTAGCCAGCATGGCTGTTCTTGGCTTGCTCCTTTGTGCACAGTCACCATTGCTCTCAGCAGGAATGGTCTCATCTCTGGGAATTTTTTTTCCTTAACTAGAGTCCCACAAATACCTTTTGGTGTCACGCTAAATTGGTCTCCTAAAAATGCATCGCTTATCCCCAGATCATTGGATCTTAGAAATTGTCTTCAAATGGACAGGAGGCTTTTTGCATCATGTCAAAATGTGGACCTGAGCTGGTTGGAAGTGTCCCAGCTGAACAGGGTGCTCCGTGGTGGAATATCCTCTGGAGTGCTGTCCCATGTGTCCTGTTGGTGCAGGAGATCTGCAGTGGGCTTGGTAATGGATCAGAAATGCCTTGTGCATCTGGGGCTGTTGCAAACAGATCAGTTTAACCTTCACAATTCCAAAAGCATATGTTAATTTGGGATCCACCATTGTTTCCAAGAGGAAAGTTATGAACTTAGTCAGATCTCATAGCCAAAAAAAATAAGCAAGTATGTCCTAGGTTTCAATCCCTCTGCCCAGGTGAGGGGAGGGTCTGTTCCTGTCCTTCCGCACCTCCAGCACCACAGTGGGAGTGCAGGTCACTGCAGCACCAACACTCATCTCAGTGGTGACTAAGGAGGGACTCCCCAGCTTCTGGCTTCCCAAATCATTCCCTGGACAGGTGTATATTAATACATATCAACACCGTAATCTTAATTCCCTCGCTGATCGTGGTCCCAGTTGGTGAATCTTAAGAATGGCTCAATCAGACTAGGCTTGCTCAGCTGTTTGACTTTGCTCTCAGACTTGCAGGTTCCAGGTGATAAGGTGCAACCATTTATAATTCCAAACAAATCTTCAGGACACCAGAGTAAACCAGCCCGAGAGTTTTGTTTTGATTTGAATCTCGTAGCCATAAAGCAGAGCGGGCGGATGGCTCTCCTTGGCTTTTGATGGCAGTATGCAATTTGTATTGTATGTGTCTTTTAATATATATGTATATATATATGACTCAGTCTGTCCAAAGTATATGTTATACTTGTTTTTAGATTATGGTGCAACTGACTATATTGATATATTATTTATTGAGTGCTGAGTCACCATCTTATTGGTGATAAATATTGCATATTATCCAGGAGTGCAATGTATATTCCTTTAGATTGCTGAGGCTTGATTGCTGTGGTAACAAAAAATGCCCTGAAATGTATTTATGAATGGCCCCTACACACAGAGAGTCAGAATTTATGGGAATGATGTAGCACTTGCCTGGGGCAAGTAAAATAAAGCCGTAGGCAGAGAATTATGGAGTTTGCCCAAATGGCAAACTGCTGGAAAGAGAGAGAGAAACTACCTTTGTTGTATTTAATGTAATTTTCTGAACAGATCTTTGCTGTCACTGCAGTGTTTGTATTGAGGCAGATCCACAAGGGCCTGAGCAAGTCGAGTTTGAATTACCCATTGGGGAGTAAACAACTTCCAAATTCTTACCTTTCCGACAAATCCTTCGGTCAGGGTTTAAATTTCTCCATCTGATGTGTCAGTGTTACGGAAAACCCCGTGTTTCCAATCAACAAAGTTAGTGCCAGACATCTTAAAGTACAGAGAGGAGCCAGAGCTTTTGCTCGCCAACTCACACAGAGCCAGAGCTATTCCAGGAGAGGGTTTCCCAAGTAGGAAAGTTGTCACTGGGGAATCGTGGTGTGTCCAGCTCCGATGCTGTTTGAGGACTCGGTCTGTGGTGCCATTTGGGAGGGGAAGGCAGGGAAGGAAGGGGCACCTGTGCCATCAGGAATTGCTCTCAGGGGGAGTGTGGCAGAGCTGGGTTCCCCTTGGACCCTCCAGAGCCGCTGGCTCAGCCGAGTGTCCCTCAGTCCACTGTCTGAGCAATTCCAGCTGCTGTGCTGCAGCATGGAGTGAGCTGGGCTGTCTGTATGTCCACGCTTCACCTGTTTTATTTCACCTGGAAACTTCATGGAAATGTGCCCATTCCTGGTGTAACTCCAGCCAATGTAGGAAAATGGCAATGCAGTGTTCCCTGTCTTCAGTTTTATATGCAACCCTCCTGTGGTGGAGCTGGGGGCACAGTGCTGCTGCAGCAGCTCCTTGGGGCTGCCTTGGCATTCCACATCCCAAACTCAACTCTAAGGACCAGGAATGACTCTTCAAGCACAGTTCCTGACATTTGTATCTGGTCCCCCTTTTAAATTGTTTTAAAAAAATTTTGTATATGGAGGATAAAGTGCTTATATATTTATTAAAAATCCTTTATCTTATTTGAAATTATTATTTGGTGAAGAAGGGGTTTTTCTTTTGGGGGAGGGCTGGGGGGGGGAGGTAACTTTTAACCTGTCACTTATAAATGAAGCCCTGATTAATCCTACAGAAAGGTACTGTTAGTAACTAATGGGATGTCTCTGTTTTATGCTTTGTACATGACAAGTCCATGTGTTACATTTTGTTTTCTATCAAAAGATTTGGGCATCTGTCTTCAACCAAAACCTGAAAAAAATAAACAAACTGTGATTTTATTTGTTGCAATACATTTGAAATTTCAAAGGGTACTTTGGGGCTCAAAATTAGGATTTCTAAGTCAGTATGTGCATTTCACGTAATAAAGCTGTTAATGGTGAGCAAAGTATTATATACTAACTAGATTTTTTCCACATCTGTATAGTATATTCTATGTATTTTGTGGTATTGAGATTATAGAAAGTTTAGTGTCTGAAACATGCGTTTAATGTGTATTTTTAAACAAATTTATGGCAATTAAAATATTTGGAGAAAAGGGTATCACATTTCAATTTGTAAAGATCTTTTTAACTACTGTGTCATTAAAATGCTTTGTACAATGCAAAACTGTAACTGGAGAAACTAAGTTTAATAAATATCAAATAGATTTTCTGTATTAAACTTCCAATCCCCTGTGCTTGTATCTGTTTTCTGGGTGTTTTCCCTGGAAGTGCATTTTTAGGCAGACTTGTCTCTTTTTCTGATCCTAGTGCTCTGTGTAACAAAAGGAGAGCAGCATCCAGTGTGTTCTTATTTAATCCAAAGTGCTTTGCTTTGTGTTTCAGCCCTCTGAATTAACATCCAGCAGCTCAAAACAGCATTCTGATCAATTTATTTTAAAACAGGAGGTAAGGTCAGTGGCAAAAGTCAGTCTAGGACATGTATTTAAGTAAATTTGATTAGAAGTAATTAAGAGTAAATAGTTTTCCTTCCAGTTATCACTGGATATATTTGGGATATTGAAATTGGTATCAGTATTATCAGTTTGGCTCCCTCTTTCTAACAGGCCTTTATCTGAGCACTGATAAGAGTTCATCTGTCAGACTGAGGAGATGGAGCCTGATCTACTTTATGCTCCTGCCAGGTGGAAGGATAAAGGTCCAGCTGGATTTGAGCACCAGCTCTGCACTCACCGTCCACTCTGTTCACAGGATACAAGGAAAACCAAGGTGGTTTGCTGAATATATAATTTAATTCACACCTTCAAATAAATAATATGAACCGTTACAAAAAACCCAAACGAGCAGGAGAGGCAGAGCCCTTTTATTGAGCTTGGCCAGAGGCATCCTGAGGCACAGAGCGCAGCCACGGCAGGAGATGGTCTTGAGCTCTTGAAGTCCTTTTATCACCACATGTGACAGAAATATTAAATATGGTTTATATTTGATTGCTTGAATCACTGTCCAGCTCCTGAGCAGTCAATAAATATGTCCCAAGTGTGTGGAGCATCGTCACCAGTAACAGTGAGGGGTGTTGTCATCGTGAGCTCATGCCGAGGCCGTGGTGAGGAGGCAGCGGTTCTTCCTGGAAAAAAACCATCATGAGGCACTGAGAACTGGGGCTGCCACTGAGCTGGGCTCAGACAGGTATCCCAGGTACATCCTCAGCAGTGCTCCCCGTGCCCAGGTGTTCCAGCAGCGGTCCAGCTCAGGTAGCCCTGCACACTGTGTTCACCTCTAACTCTACTCAGTTTGTCTTGATTCATTTTCTGTTCTTAGCTTTACATCATAACTCCAAAATGTGTGTTGCCCAGGGCTGTAGGATCAGGTGCAGTGTAGAAATGGTACAGAACTGCAGTCCTGTCCACAGGGTCCTGTTCTGTCTGTACCTTCCTGTAGTTGCTGGTCCAGCTCAGTTCTGGGAATCAGCAGAACCCAATGATTCATTTCAAACACAGCATACAGCCCAACCACCCTGTACTATTTATTTTTTTATCCTATTTATTTATAATAGAATATGAAATAATCTTATTTATAATCATTTTTATTAATAATAGGTTATATTTATCCATTTCTCCTATTTACATATAGTTGAAAGTGGTTATGTTCTACATTGTTTGTGATTTCTGGTATATATGTACAGCAGGTGCCACACAAAATCACCTTTCAGTCACTAAGTAGAAATTTTAACTATTCAATTTATGTATTCAACTATATGTAGTTGGACAATTTGCTCACATCTAGTGTTCATGAGAACTCAGTGGTGTTTGATATTGTTGTCTTTTAAACTATGAGCTCAGTAAGCACCTTAAAGTGGTTAATTTAGAGTAAGATGTAATACATGGTTTTTTTACTTTTAATTAATACATGCTTTAAAGTGAACAGCATTGGCTTTAGGAAGGATTAATTTTAAGGTCTGTGGTTACCTAAAAGCTGTCTGGAGTCCTCTGTTCCTTTTTGCAGAGCCAGGTTATTTGGGGTTGCAGTGAAAGGACTAAGACTGGCAGTCAAGGAACTTGGACTCTGCTCTGTTTGCACTGCTTACAAAAGAGTCTGAGTCTGTTGCCCCATCCCTGTTCCTGGTATCTTTTTTTGTGAACTCTGGATCCCGTTTGGGTGAGACTAAGTGTGAACTTCCTTTCCATCACGCAGTATTAAGGGTTGCCATGGCCAGGCTGAGTTACCTGCAGAGCATGGTGATGCACTCGCTGTTGTCCCTGCAGGAGGCTCCGATGGGTCTCAGGGACACTCCTCTCCAGAAGGGCGTCATCCGCCGCTGCCGTGGCACCCGGGTCTGGGGCAGGGATGCACCCTGTGCCTGAAACAGAGCCAGGGTGACTGTCAGCACATGAGGCACCTGCGGGTGGTTGCTCTGATGCTGAGGTCAGTTGTCTTAAAATTAATTGAAGCACTTGAAATGTTTCTGGTTTTCAGAACATAGCGTACTCTGTTAAAGTATTGCTTGTAGCCCGACCCCAAAGAACTAAGTACCAAAATTAACAATGTTTTTTAATCTTGGGAGGGAAGGCAGAATCACTTGCTAAGTTATGGCTCAGAGTAGTCCAATATTCACTAGGCAGTTACTCTTCATTTTATGACATTGAATCCTCTAAAAAAGCTCTACTGTCACCTCTAACTCCAGCCAGCTCTCCATCCAAATCATAGCAGCTTTCGTTAACTACCTGTCCATTTGAATTAGCTCTTTAAATAGTATATTTCTAATTGTTTATTTCAGTAGCTATATTTCAATAATTGTCTCTCTTTACCTGGCTGAGCAGCAGTGAGCAGAGCAAAAGGACTGCCATCATTTTCCACCAGTGCATCTTCCCAGCGTGAGTTGTCACTTCGACCAGCCGTGGGCGGAGGAGGCAGGAAGAACTCTATGAGAACTTCCCAGGCTTTCAGCTAGATTTTTATAGACTTCATTCTCTTATCGTTACATCAGCTGCCAGTTATTACAGGAACAAAGTTCGGTTTGGAGCAAGAGGGAATTGCTAAGTCTACATCTGCTGAAGTGATCTGGTTCAAGGCCTGTCTCTTGAGCTAATAATTTACTCCCCTTCCACTTGTACTTTGTCTGGTCACCTTACCCATTGTGCCAACTGTTCCTTTTTTAAAAACCTACCTAATATGTTACCAGAACTCCATGGTCTATTTGCATCCAAAAGGGGGCTTGGCCCAAATTATTATGGTCAAGATTGAAAGCCATAACCTTATTTAACATCTATGCCACTCAGTGTGTGCTGCTCTGAGTTTGCCAGCCAGGGTGTTGTCTTGCCAAGCTTATTTGGAGCAGAGGATTGTGCTTTTGATTCTGCTTCTCACTCTTGGTACAGGAAAGAACCATAAGAAAATTGCTTAACCTTCCTTTCCAGGCATATGATGCTCAAAAAGCAGGTGTAACACTTCTCAGATGGGTCTGGGAATGTAAAATGTGCAGTAACTCATAGAGCTCTTTTCCCAGGAGTCCTAAGGCGGGTTAAAGATAATCATCTCCAAACGGATACTGGAAGAAGCTGCTCAAGGGCTGTCTGGAGCTGAGGTGCTCCATGTGGCAGGACTGCAGTTCCTTAGATAAGCTGTCTCTGTCTCTGTTCCTGTCACTCACCATCGGGCTTCCAAACGGTGCCAGTGGTTCCCATGGATGTGGATGGGCTGTTTGTCATTAAGAGGAATTTCATTTTTTTCCATTGTGGACTGAGATTGCAGCAGCAGAGAAAAGAGTGTTTGAACAGAGCTGTTACCTCTCATCCTCCGCTTACACAATTCTCCCACTTGTCCCAGTGTTTGTGTCTCCTCATCTGTGAGATCTTGTGTATCTTGTTGGATTGGGCTCGGAGCAACCTGGTCTAGTGGAAGGTGTCCCTGCTCATGGCAGGGGGTGGAACTGGATGAGCTTTAAGGTCCCTTCCAACCCAAACCAGTCTGTGGTTCTGTCTGGCTCCCACATCTGTCCCATGTGCCCCAAATCTGTCAGACATTTGCGATTGCAGGGTGACATAAAAAGAATTCCAACTTAATTGTGTCAGTGTGTGGGATTTTTAGAACACATTATGCTTTAAATTACTTCAAGGTGGAAGATATTGTATAAAATAGTGAACTATCCTTTAGCTAAATTGTAAATACAGATCTGGATGTCACAGGCTCTATTTCTGTGATTGCTTAATATGAAGGCACAAGTGCCAGCGTGGAAGGCAAGTGACTTAGATTAAGATAATGCCATGCTGTCAGATGATTACCCCTTAGCCCAAATTTCACTGGGATTAAATAAAAAACCTTCCCAGTTTTTTATGAATAAATAAATAAATAATAACCCCCCCTTTTTTATTTAAAACCAGTATACTGTCTACAACCAATATTGGATTATCTCTTCCTTTCCTAAGGTGGTTCTTGCACTCCTTCCTCTGCCCTGTTTGTGTTGCTTCTCTGGGAGGAGGAAGCAGAATTTTTCATTATTTCTCCTTCCTGGATTTTATGACGAGAAGGAAGTGGGACAGTAAATCATTGTCAAGTAGCTGAATTTAAAAGCTCCTTTTACATTTGGCTGGGAATTTCCCAATTATTTTTCCCATTAAATCCTTCCTTTACATGCATCTGAGTTCTAATTTCTGCTATTTCCACTAGGCACTAGTGTAGAACAGAGAAAGGAGAACAAGACAGCAGCAGTAGCCCTGAGTTTATCCATGGAAGCACAGGATTTGGAATGACAGCAGAGCCCTCTGTAAGTCATCATCTCTCAGCTTTTTTGGCTGGGTAAGGCTGGTACTTTGTGATGATACATCAAAATTGTTGTGTGTCCTTCTGGGTCACTAATAGCATCAACATGTGCCTGTCAGGCAGCAAACTGTGCAAGAAACTGGCAAAAAAAGGACAAAACTGAGTCAGTTGTTTCCATGCCCACAAGTCCTGGAGGCTGGTAAGAACCCACAGCAGAGATGTGAGAAAAGAGATGTTGCTCTGTTGCCACTTCTAATAGTTACCAAAAGGAGGATGAAAATAAACCAACAACTGAAAAATTTTTGAGTGCCTTGTTCAGATTCTGAAATGCCCAGGGACAAAACTGCCAATGCCGCGGGTCCAGGGGGAACCATCCCCGCAGGGAACAGGGCCTGTGTCTGAGGGGGAGGTTGGCTTAGAGGGGTCAGAGGATGGCTGGGCAGGGTAGCAACAGGTAAAGGAGCAGCAGGGGCAGAGGCCTGGACTGGAGCTGTGGGCTGACCCCGCAGCTCAGGGCTGACCCTGGCACGGGGCTGAGCCACCCCGGGGCCAGCACGTGGCCGCCGTGCCGGTGCCCCCGTTTACATTTGTCTGGCACCTGGTCCAGACACAGTTCAGCAGGGGCAGGGACCTCGTGAGAGCCCCAGGGAGTGCTGGCCTTCAGCAGAGCTGTGAGACAACACAGTGAAAACCAAGTGTTTACTGAGCAGAACTTCACAGGGGCTGTCACTGAGACCACCCAGCAGCTGCTCCGGGGCTCTCGGAGGCTTGATGGGCAGGACAGAACGTTCTGAATTAAGTATCTCCTTCCAGTGCTTTAAGGGGGGCTTGTAAAAACAAGGGGGAGAGATATTTTACACAGGCAGACAGTGACAGGACAAGGGGAAATGGCTTCACACTGACAGAGGGCAGGATTAGATTGTATGTTAGGAAGAAATGCTTCTCTATGAGGGTGGTGAGGCCCTGGCACAGGTTGCCCAGAGAAGCTGTGGCTACCCCATCCCTGGAAGTGTTCAAGACAAGGCTGGATGGGGCTTGGAGCAACCTGGTCTAGTGCAGGGTGTTCCTGCCCATGGCAGGGTGTTGGAATGAGATGAGCTTTAAGGTCCTTTCCAACCCAGGCAATTCTATGATCCTATAAATCTGCCTCTAGACACTTCTGCCAGCTCTCACAGCCAGATGTTGCTCCCTGCTTGCTTAAGCAGCCTAGAAAATACCAGTGAACCAAAATCCAGGTACATTTAAGCACAGAATATTTTTGCCAACACTTGCAGCGCCGGCCAACTGGTTTTCCTGCAGTTTATGCCAACCTCAGGCTGTGCTCAGAAGATACACAAGAGACTGAACTTAGTCTCGTGCTTTTTAAGTATATGTTACTAGCCCCAAAATACTCAAGCACTGACCTCTTAAAACTGCTTGCCCCCCAGCTTCCTGAAGTGAGAGCCTGAGCATCTTTGTCTCCCAGCCCTGAGCACATGGAGAAACTCACACAGGTAAACGTCACTGCTGCCCTGCAGATAAGATAAACTCCCAGTACAGGTACAGGAATAGCACAGCAGGGAGACCAGCGTGTTGCTCTGTGTAGGGCGGGTGCTTGAGGCAGTCAGCGGAACACTGGAAGGAAAAAATTCCGACAAAGGAACCAGCCAAGTGTTCTGGACTTCAAACGGTGGAGCTTGTTTCTGTCCTCAGAGCCACGGGGTGAATTTGTCACCTATTTAAGTGACTTCACTACTTGCAGCTGATTTTTAATCATCTTAAGGCATTTATCAGTTATGTTTCTCCCTGTAGTGCTCAAGAAGGTTCTAATGCAGCCCATTAACAATGATCAGATATCAGAGTGTAGTTAATCACCCAATTAACATTAATATAACTAGGTAATTAGAATCACAGGATCATAGAACAGCCCAGGTTGGAAGGGACCTTGAAAGATCAGCTAGTCCAGCATTTTGTGGGAAAGGAGCCCATATGAGGTTACCTGGCACCCCAGCCAGTCACCTCCTGAAATCCTTCCCTGGGCCTCCCCCTCATCCTGGGCAGGGTGTTCCAGGGACTGATTGTTCTCACTGGAAAAAATCCCTTTGTTACATGGAGATGAAACCTCTCCTGGTGCAGCTTGTTCCTGTTCCCTCTCATCTTCTGGCCAGGGCTCCAGTGAAGAGAGAGGTCAGGGTCCATCCCCAATCCCGAGCCACTGTCTAGCTCATCCAGCTTTAATCAATGCCAAATCAGGCAATGTTTGTTTTTCACAGATCTCAAGGCTGGAGGAAAAATAGCAGCCAGTGATGGGAAAATAAACAGAACAAGGAACTGTCATTTCAAACCAGCCCTCGCTGCACTTTATATTGAGGAATATTTCAAAGAAACAGGAATCACAAAAGCTGGAAGTGCTGTACAATAAAAACATCCGAGCACATGGAACTTAAGCCTGATTATCTGCCTGTACAGAGAGAACCAGACAAGGGATTTGATGCTCCTCACCTTAAACAGCTTAAGACAGAGATTTCACACAAAGTCATGGGGCAAAGTTACAATTTATTAGACAAGACTTATCTCCCTGTTAATCCCTTTTGGCCATGGGAACAAGCACAGCAGGTCCGTAACAGTGCGGGAATGAGCTCCGGGGCCATGTGGTCACTGGTCATGCTCATAGTCAGCCGGGTTCTTCCTCTTCAGCCGCTCAAACTCCTCCGTCCCCCAGGAATAAATGAGGTATCCGACTGCAAAGGCTGGGAGGGAGAGAGGGCAGGCGCAGTCAGAGGACATGGGAATGAGGGGACACTGCTATAACGGGGCAATCACAATAACGGGACACTGGAATAAGAAGACGCTTTCAATATAGGGACACTGCAATGAGAGGACACTGAAATAAGGGGACACTAAAATGAGGGGTCACTGCAATAACAGGACACTGCAATATTGGGGAAACTGCAATGAGGGGACACAGGAATGAGAGGACACTGCAATAGCGGGACATTCACAACAAGGGGACATTCGATGCAACGAGGGGACACTGCTATATGGGAGCATTGGAATAAAGGGATATTCACCATATAGGGACATTGCAGTAAGGGGACACTGGAATAAGGGGATATGCACAATACGGGGTCACCGCAGTGAGGGGACACTGCAATGCGCACTGCACAGACCTCCTGCGACAAAACACAGCCATCCCACAAACCCGCCATCTTCTTCGCAAGCCCCACATCCCCCCTCCCCAAATTTAGGCTGCCGAGGGGGCACAAAAAGGGGGGGAAATCCCCCGCTGTACTCACGGGGCACCACCTTCAACACCTGGGAGGTGAAGCGGCGCATCACGTTGGGGAGGCCATGCGAGAAAATGTTGGGGATGGCGCGCTGCTCGAAGGGCGAGAGGCTGTAGGTGATGACATGTCGCACCCGGGCCAGGTTCCCGAAGTGCTTCCCCATGGCCGCAGTGTCACCTCGGTCACCGGGCAATGGCCGCCGCCCGACCCGGAACGGCCTCGGCGCCGCTTCGCCTTCCGGGGCGGGCAGGGGCCGCGGCGCTCCCTCAGCGCTGCGCCGCCCCCTGGCGCCACTGTGCAACCACGGGTTACGTGCTATATTTGTAATAAATGATATTGGTAATAAAGTATGTTTGTGATAAGAGGTGTTTGCAATGAATTACGCGTGTAATAAGCGATGCTTGCAATAAATTCTGTGTGTAATGAATGGGTCCTGCCCTGAGGGAGGGGGTCAAACGCGGCACCCGCGCTGTGAGGGGAGTGGGGGAGCGACGGCGCCTCAGGGCGTGAAAATTCGACAAAGTACCAAAAATAAGTAAATGTCGGAGAAAAAGCCACTTTTGTGTGGGGGTTGTGGTGGTCTAGTGCTACAGCGAGAGGGTTTGAGGCATAACATCGTAAAATCATGGAACAGTTTGGGGCGGAAAAGGCTTTTAAAGGTTAATTAGTCGTCCCCCCCCCCCACGCACCCCTCAATGAACATCATAAACACTATTGGAATTATTATTAGAATATATGAGACATCTTCTACATCACTGAAATTACTATTAAGCTATATGAGACATCTTCAACACTATTGGAATTATTAATCGAATGTATTAGAATTATTAGACTATATTAGACTTATTTAATATTATTAGAATTATTAATAGAATAGATTGGATATCAACCTTACTGAAATTATTACTAGAATATATTAGAATTATAATAACATATTAGCTTCCACATTAGTGGACTAATTATTAGAATTATTAGAATATATTAAGCATCCTCGAGATAACTGAACTTATTATTAGAATATATTAGAATTATTAGACTATATTAGATATCTTTAATATTTGAATTACTAATAGAGTATATTAGACATCATAATTATAGATATTGTTAGATTAAAATATATTAGACATCTTCCATAATATTGAAATTATTGTTAGAATATAATACATATATTCAACATTATTAGAGTTATTATTATAATATATTAGGATTATTACAATATATTAGTCATCCTCCACATTATTGGAAGAATTATTAGAATATATTAAACATCTTCCACATCACTAAATTTATTATTAGAATATATTAGAATTATTAGACTATTAGACATATTTAACATTATTTGAACCAATATTAGAATATTTTAAAATGGTTAGAATATATATCACAGAATATGTTAGACATCTGCAACATTATTGGAAGATATTAGATTTATTAGAATATATTGTACATGCTTATTATTAGAATACATTAAACATTTCCACGTTAATGGAATTATTGGAATATATTAGACAGTGGAATTATCAGGATGTGTATCCCTGAAAACTAGAAGTGCTGCATCTCCCTAAATCCTCTCTAGGGAGTCGATCTTGACCTTTACCCTGTTGCTGAGGTCCTAATTTTCTACAGCTGCCTGTCACTAACTCAAATCCATGGTTTCTCCATCTGAAATAGCCTTTTCCATTGGTGTCAGGAAATAACTCAATTTATTTACCACCCTGGCAGGCTGGCAAAGCTGAATTCCCAGAGTTTGAAGGGATCAGGGGGAATGACACAACCTGAATTCACCCAACCACCCACAGTGCTGTTTGGGGCCAGGATGTCTTCTGTGTGACATCAAGATATTTGCTTTGAGCTTTTGGTATTTAACCCAACTTTGATTTCAGCAGTTGCAGGCTGAAACCTGCAGCAGGAACCTCACTTTTCCAGCAGATTTATGCCTGTTGCACCTCCCCAGAGCACTCCAGCACTCCGACATCGATCAGATCACAGCAACCCCAACCCGGTGAACCATCACAGCAATGTAACACCACACACTGTCCCCTTCAGGGACATTCCTTCCTTGTCAGGCTGAATTCCCAGACCTCTGGAATTGCATAGCTCAGGATCTAAGGCTAGGGGCTGTTTGGATGGCTTAGCAGAGAAAATTATAGCATTTACATATCAATGTTTTAGCAAGCCAAATTTAAAGGCTGTTCTGAAAAAATTTTACAGGACAGTTCTGCTCCGCAGCCTTTAAAAAAAACCAAACAAACAAACACCACTCCAAACCCAACAAACAAACAAACCCACCACCAAACCAAAGCTGGGGGTGCTTGTGTGTGAACCCCAACTAAATATCTCCTAGCTTGGGTTCCCTGCATGAAACCAGCTTTTTTGATGCAATTCTTAAAACTAGAAGAAGCCTAGGAGGAGAAAATAAAACAATCACAGCAAAAATTTGATGTGAAAGCATCTAGAATTGAGGCACTGTTACCTACAGTTTCATTGCAAGAGGAAATGAGTCTGTGGCCCCACATTTCAGAACACTAAACCAATTGAACAGCATTTACAGAAACTCATTTAGGGCTTTTAGAAGCCTTCAGGGTGTTTTTAAGCTTTTTAAACATTTCTTCATAGTTGAGAAGCCAGTGGTGGTGTGGTTCCTCCTGAACAATCCTGTGCCCTCACCCCATGAACAGCTGTTTCTTGTTCTTGAACGAGATGAAGCCTTCCTGGTTTTAGCAGCTCACCTGTCAGCTGGTGCCAGTTCTTATGGATATAGTTCAGTGATTTAAGTGTTCACAAGTCACCCCACAGCTGTCCTTAAACTCTTGCCCTCCTTTTTGTTGAGAAAGCCTAAAGAGTGCAACAAAAGAAAAGCAAGAAACCACTTGGTAACTCTACAGAACTGTGTGGAAAATTTATGTCTTCTTGCTTGGAAGAGCTGGAATGTGGTAGGGAAAAAGAATATAAAACTTAGGAAGTAATTTTAACATTAAAGAGTTTCTTCTCTTCCTAGACATATGTTGGAGATGACACACAAGATTTCTGTAGAGAGGCAGACTAGAAGGCACTGGATGTCAAGGTATGGGTGTCAGGCATTTATTTCTTCTTTTAAATCTACAAGAAAGCAGTTTAAAATATACATTTAATAGTTGAAACCTTTTCCACATTTTAAATGCATAATTATTCCAATAAAAAGATACTATTTACATTTAATTGCACATTCTAGAAAGGCTGAGTGACTACAAAAATAAGTGCTATGGTGTAAACACCTTCTGCTAACTCCATGCTAAATCCCAGTCAGGTTACACCAATGTTCTTCAGTGGATTATAGCTACAGATACTTTGAGAACGCAGAAATACCCAAAACTGGAGTGAAAGCAGAGCACACCACTACCGACAGGTGCACTTGGTGGCGATCATGTCCTCGTACTCCTTGTAGACGATGGAGCCATCAGGCTCGATGGTGAGGACGCTGAGCGGGCTGTACTCGGCTGGGACACAGGAGGGCCTGGGGACAGAGGGGTCCAGCTTCTCATAGATGAGGTTCTGCACCATGGTGTGCACGGGAGAGCCGTACTTGTGCCCCACGGCCCGGGGACAGTCCCCCTGGCAGTACTGGGGGCTGTACCTGTGCGGGGCGATGATCCATTTGTCCCATTTTAGCTGGCTAAAGCTTAGGCGGAAGTTATGAAGCTCACATTCATTTTGAGGGAACACAAACTGTTTGAAATATTCACTCAAGTTATTAGGTGAAGTTGCTGGTGCTGCTTTCAGATTCTCATTCCTTCGCTGTCGAGAGGCCCTTCTGCCCTGGGAATTCCCTTTTCCTTTGTCCCCCATAGGATCCACAAGTGGGCTGTTCCTTTGCCTGGCCCTCACTGGGCTCTTCCTCCCGTGCCTAAGTGAGTTCCACCCATGATAAGCTTGTTCACTGGTGTCATTCAGATACAGAAGAAGGGAAGGGGGAACCAGTGTCACATTAAGAGGGTTTTCCAGTTTTGTGCTCCTTTGTGGGTCACCCATCAGGCAAGTGAAGTTCACAGCCATATGGATATTCCTCCTGTTCGTAGCAATTAGAGGCTGGAGGAAAGAAGTCACGTCGATCTCCACCCACTTGCGTTTTCTAGCTTCAAAGTGTAGGGTAAAAGCTAGAGCGTGGGAAATGCTGGGACAAATTTGGCTGGCAGAATCATGTTCCTTAATGGATAAATGGCATATGAAAGTGATGGAAGAGGAAATGGGAACAGATATGTCAAAGGAATAAAGCAAGACAGACTTGAGTAAGTGCTCCAGAGCAGTAACACGATCCAGGTTGAAGAGTAAATCCACCGAGTGAACATCTCCTGGGAAGGGAAACAGAATGCTGTAGAGTTAAGAGTGTCTTAATTTTCCACTAAACATAAATACTATACTAGCAGATAAGTAGAAATGATTCAGCAGCAAAAGAAACCAATTTAGATGCCCTCCCTTACATTTATTACTTGGAATATCTACTTTGGGCAGGGACATAAAAGTCAAGAAATTTCAACAGACCCAAGAAAACCCATGGTTTTAAAAGCTATTATGATTCCTTTCATTAAAAGAAACAGTACAGGAATAATTCAGCAGTTGTCTATTTAGTGCTGGTATGGGGAAACAGGAGCAAGGCACTCCAGATGATACAAACCACAAACTCCATCTGAAACTGCTGTTTCCTGTGCAGAAGTACAATGAGTATGATGTTTGTCTCTCTTTCTGTGGTTATCTGTCTTTTTAGTGAAAATTTCAAGTCAGAAGAACTCAGATCACCTATCAGCAGTCACTTAAGTAGAATTAAAGGCCAATGACTTCTAGGTGCTGTTCTTGTCACCAGCCCTCATTTAAGAAAACCACAAAAGCTTAAGTTACAGGATGTCCAGCCAACCTAGTTTCAGTCCTGAGCCTGATTTACAAGTAATTCTACTCTTCCCTTCAGGTTATTCACAGATTTTGGTTGTGATTCTTCCCTAG
This sequence comes from Lepidothrix coronata, assembly GCF_001604755.1. Lineage (NCBI taxonomy): Eukaryota > Metazoa > Chordata > Aves > Passeriformes > Pipridae > Lepidothrix > Lepidothrix coronata. The sequence goes on from NW_016690280.1 coordinate 1,417,910, forward strand.
CAAATGTACAAGACACGGAGAGGAATCCTCTGGCAATGGGTTCTGGCAGTTTGATACAAGTCTCATTCCAGTGCTGTGGGTTTTTTGAAAAGAAGCAATACCAAGACAGGCAGTAGAAGGAAGTGTGCTGCCCGCTATGCCTAGGCATTTTTTCCATTTTTCTTACTTTACTTAAACCTGATTGTGGCTTTCTCTGACTCATGATGAGATGAGTCAGCCTGAAACACCAGTATCGTCTTGCACATACCATTTGTGTGGTGTTTCCCAAACTGTGAAGTCTGTACCTAATGCCATTCAAGGAGAAGTAGGTTATGAAAAACTCCTACAGTTTAGAGAACAGCCCTGAGGATTAAAATAGCAACAGCTCTAAAGAAGGAAGCTATTTTTATATCTTACTGCAAGTGCTGAACACACAGAAAAACCCCATTTAACCTTTACAACCCAGGTCACTTCACACCTACCTCTCACCAGGTCCCTGTGGCGGTGCCTGCATTCCAAACACGGAGTGAAAAGTCGGACAGTGTTATAGAGGTGGCCTTTGTGGGCCTTGGGGATCCCCTCCTTGGTGGCCGACATCTTATAGAGCCTCTTCATGTACCGGAGGGCCCTGGAGTCTGGCTGCAGCCTGGGGACCTCACTAGCCCAGCTCTGGGGGCGCTGGTCAGACAGCACCTTGAGGAGGGGAGGCAGGGGGGCATAGCCTCGCCTTGCACCTTGGGGCAGCTGCAACACTGGATTGAGTTCACTGGCAGCACCCTCAGGAGCTTCCAAAAAGGCAGGGGCCTTGTCTGAATCCCCGTGGCCCCTGAAGTGGGGGGAGCACTGGGTGCCAGCAGAGAGCCAGGGCAGGCAGCAGTAGAAACAAACACAAATTCTCCAAGTGCTCTCCATGCTCTTTAGGGCTGCAGCCAAAAGTATATCTCCCCTAAAATACCCAAGGAAAAACAAGAGTGCCTGAGCCCGATCCCTTATATATGTTGCAGGTGTGGAATAGGAGGGAGGTTTCTTTCTGATTAGAAAGCAAAGAGAAAGATCTGCAGCTGGCTCCTGAAAGTTGGGCATGAGCCTTGGCCCCTGAAAGCTTATTATAAACGAGACTCTAATTCTGAGTTAACCTTTTTCACATGGGAAATTAAAGGACGGGAGTGAGTGCCAGCCCACAGAGGGAGTCAGAGAGGCCTCAGTGTTGCCTGGTCTAATCAATCCTTGTTTATTTGTAGGAATATATAAAGCTAAATATTCCTCCTCTTGACCTTTGGCCTCTCTTCATGTGCTGGTGGAATAGCTTTCACCTGCTCTGAGCTGAAGGACCCATTCTCCAGCTGCTCACTCGATATGAAATTGTGGTGAAGCCTTGAATGTGCTTTTTGTTTACAAAGAAGGTTGAAGGTAGTGACCTGGTGCTTTGAGAACATCTTATAGTTAGCTTAATTTAGGTATAATTTGAAGTTATACAATAGTATAGTCAAATAGGTTTCAGATACTGTAGATGTCTAGGAAAATTCAGTGGAAAAAATGTAGATGAGAAGGTAGAACTTAGTTGGGATTTTTGTTTGTTTTGTTGGGTTTTTTCCCCCCTCCTCTTCAGAAACATGGAGGCAGGATTGCAGTTCTCCCTTCCCTTTTTCTTCAGAAGGGAGGAAGAAAATATTTGGAGCAAACTATTTTAAAAACTAGGAAACTGGAATCCCATATTGGATGTTCTTCCTCTTGCCTTGGTGTGCTGGTGTGGAAAAATGAGTTTGCCAAACTTGTTATTGTCTCTTTCAGCTTTCCTGGGGTATTTTCCTGCATGGCAAGCTCTTGTTTATGAGCTGGAGAGCAAAGAAAGCCCTGAAGAATAAGACCTGAGGAAAATGGAGAGCCTGCTGCTCTTACCTCAAGCAGCAAATAGGGCAGGTAACCTGTTCTACACCAGATGTGAGTTATTTTCTCAGGCATTTGTCACTGGCTTTCCTGGCTTGGGCAAGTGCTGCTCATGTCCCCATGGACTGGGATTGCTGCTGATGATGCTACAGACTCCAGAGCAGAAGATCTGGAGTTTTCTGTATTTTTGGGAAATACAAGGCATTTTCAGAAGTCTTTTCTTGTTTAACTCTGTTACTCGACACCTGGACAGGTGCCATTTATGGTGAGTCAAAAAGGTTACTAAATTTCATTTTGAATTAGAAGGTGCTTGAAACAGAAGAAAAAACCCCAACTTTTACACATCATCTGCTCTGTGCTGGTGGTGGCTCACTGGTGCTTGGGTTGGTTCCCACTTCCGTCTTCCTAAAATAAGCTCTATTTATTTTTATCTTAATGGGTTAGGGCTGCAGATCCGAAGCAGAGCTAATGGTCTCAAGGGCATCCTTGAAGTTTAAACAGAGATTTGACTCATTTTTATGGGGGCTTTTGGAGAGGGACAATCATTCTCTGTAGACTGATTACAGACTTCCAAACTCCTTTTAGGCAGGGCAATAAAAACTACTCAAATCACCATCCCACACTAGGACTGGAGGCCTGTTGGTAGAAAAAACACTTCTTCCCTAAAATTAGTATCTCCTTAAAAATCCCCAAAGCACTGACACTCATCTCTGATGAGGAGCACATTTCCATTGCTATTGCCCAGTGCCATAGGAAGGCTGGATTTTCGGCTGCCTGCAGCCTCTGGGTGAACTGCAGCTGTTTTGGCATTTGGTGAATTATTTGGTTACAAAGTCATTGCTGCAAGGTCAGCACCTAACAATGAAATGTGTTAGTGCTCAGAAAGTAAACAAGGGGAAATCCTCCCTCACTGGACATAGACCTGCTGTCCTGGGGCAGTTACCCACCTCTTAGACAGCCCATCCACAATGGGCACAAAGTTTATTAGGGAAGACCCTGATAAGCCATGACATGCAGAGAGGGCACCCTGTCTTCCTAATCTCCTCCTCAGAGAGGAGCCTGGGTGCAGCTGGATCCAGTCTTAGCTCTGGACTTGGTCTAAGGTTTGTGCCTAAAGGATTATACAGGTGTAATTGAACCCCTATACCACTTTGTCACATAGGATTAAGGATGGTAAACTATATATATATACTTAAATAAAAATAAGTGATTTATTAAGATAATGTTTGGACTAAAAGATCTTAATCAGAATTGTTTACTATATAGTATAGGTAGCTATAACTACTATATAGTATAGTGCACTATTTTTGAAGTGAAGTTGAAGCAATTATATTGAATCAATTATACTAAGCTAACAAAACCCATTATTAAGTAGAGATTGATGTTACTGACCCAGACCAATGACCATGGGCAAATCTCTTTGGCTCAGCCTTGAGGAGTGAGGGGTGTCCCCACTCCAGGGAGGAATCTCCACATACACTCCAAGAAGGGGTGTGATCCTCTGTTAAAAACTGGGACTGGGATTTTATGGTATAAAGTGCTGGACTGTCAGCCAGATGTGTCCAGGCCAGCTGTGCCCGCTCTGCAGCTTTGGATAAGTTGTCAGTACTTTCACTTTTTTGTTCCTTTATCAGGTGCTTTACCATCTGCTACATATTCACCTCACTCTCAGGGTGTTTGACTTTGGGATTGATGAGTAAGGCTGGTTTCAGCATTGTTCATCCCCTTCTCCATTCCCCACAGAGAGCTATGCAAGTAGGGCTGTCAGCCTGAGCCAGCTCCCTGTACTGCAGCAACGAGCCTTCCCTGGGATCCTGGAGAGACCCACGGCAGGGAGACTTCTGATGAAGAGCAGCACAGATTGGACATGATCTGTCCTAGTGCTTCCCTGCAATGTCTCTCTGAAACAAAATGCACTGAGAAACAAGTCTCAGGTCTGCTCTGATTATCTGTGCATGGGCAGTTTATTTGTTTAACACAGTGTGCTGCCAAGCATGTTCTCCAGCAGAGCTGTCTGGGACCCCAGAGCAGCTTGGCTTGGCTGTGCAGCACAGACATATTTTCCATCTGCCTGGCAGGAGCTTCCCAGCACTGCCTCTCCCCACGCTGATGAACTAGGTCAGGCTCTTGCTGCCTTCAACATGCTGCAGATCTGGGCTCAGAATCACCCATAACTGTGAATTTCCTGGTCACACTTGGAGTTTCCTGGCAGGACTGCTGTGTGTTCAAGAATCATGTCATCCCTGGCCTGTTTCACACCCATCCCAAAGCCCCGGTGCCCCAGCACAGCTGCCATGGGGCAGGACAAGCAGAAGATAATGGTATTTTTCTAACCAACGCCATTGGTGTCTGAGTAAAACAGCGTGGCTTCCCAGGCCAATCTGACTGGCACCATGGCAAAGCTCACAGGAGGTTTTCATCTGATTTCATAAGAAATCTGAGGCAAGACCTCTGCACCTGCAGTGCCTGGAGCCTTTTGGTCCACACCCAGGCAGGAGAGGCCCTCCACAAGAGCTGGATTCCTCCAAACCTTATCAAAACAGGCAAAAAGTGATGATTCTTATTTGACTCATCTTCAGAGCTGCCTCAGGGAAAAGCAGCCATTGGAGCAGTGTCTGGATCTGTCCCTACCTATGGCAGCTTTTCTAAAAACAGCCCTTTTCCCAGTGAAATTTCAGGTGATGACTCTGTGGGTTTGGGAAGGGGGCTTGCTCTCCTGGAGGTTGTTCAATGGCAGGGAACATCACAGAGTGTCAGAGAGCTGAGGCACTGGCTCAGCAGGAGCTCTGCAAGAGTATTGGCACAGCACAAAAACAGCCCTGTGCTTCCTCAGCCAAACATTCCCACTCCTCCCATGAGCATCTGAACTGGTCCCACCTCACAAAGCAAACTGTGTACATACTTCATTTTTACGCTATATCCGTTCCCACCATGTTCCAAAAGCAAGCAAAGGGGAAAGCTTAAAAATAAACCATAACAGCTCTGAGAAGGATGAATTCAGGCAGAGTAAGGAATGACAATTCCAGTGTGCTCCTAATCAGCTAATAGTCTACACTGAGCAGAAATTATTCACTGGCTGGAGAGCTGCAGGGCAGGATCTGGAGCCCTGCCATCAAGGACACGCCTGTCTCAGGCCCTGTGCAGGATCCTGGCTGGGCCAGAGCAGGAATCCACAATAAAAAGATCAGTCTGGTTGATACCAAACCCTGGCAGCATCCCAGAGCATCCTGCTTAGGCTTCAGCCACTGCTTCTAGTGTTCTTGCTTTGCCTGAAGCAGTTGCTGGGGGATTGTAATAACTTTGCAAGCTTAAAACAAAACCCCAACCCTTTCTCAAAACAGAAGCGTTCCTGCCATGCCATCTCTATGACAAAGTCATGTTTTGTCTTGCACATCCACCTGAAGCAGTGCTAAAGTACAAGCAGTTTCCTCTCAAAATTTGCATTTGCAAAGCTGCTGCTTCATGACAGTCTTTAATTCAAACCTGGAGCAACTAGAAATGATTTTCCACCCTTAGGACAAGATTTTCTTCCCTTGCTAATGCTCCAGGATAAAGTGCCAAAGTTGTTCCCTAGCTGGATCTGCATTACCCATCCCCTGCTTTCCTGGGCAGCAACTACATCAGAGAGGGGCAACATCAGTCAGAAATGCTCCAGTCAGCTTCTGAGCCTTTCCTACAAGACTGCAAGGGAGAGAGAGAGAGGAAAAAGCTCCCCCAGCCTCAAGAGCTTTCCAGCCATATGTGTGTAAAAATTTCTTCCTGTGCCACGTGACCGAGGAAGAGGCGCAGATCCATTACACAATAATAAAAATATGCCTTTGGCAACGTGGAGCCAAAGGAGAGCTGCTGCAGGAAGCTAAAAATACGCACAAAAAGGAGTAAAACAATAATTAAAAGAAGGACAAAAGTCAATCCTTCCCAGCCCTCGGGACGCTGCTGCAGCAGGACGGGGCCGGGGCTCTGTGTGTGAAAGGGATTTGCAGCAAAACATCTGCCTGAGGTGCTGGTTGCCAGCGCCCGTCAAGATCTCACTGAGGAGATTAGTCGTGGTGAGTAGATCTACTTTTCCTTTTTTTTTTCCTCTCTCTCCTCTTAACCTTAACTTTGAAAACTTTCCAAAAAAGGTCTAAGTCACTGAGCACTCAGGTTTCCAAAGCCTGCACAGAAATCCCTGAAGGCAACAGTTGCCAGTTAAAGAACTGTACCATGAGGGAAACACTCCTCAGCCTTTTGCTGAGAGCACCCACTTCGGCAGCTTCTGTGAGGGGGTTTTAGCTCAAAGCTAGGAAAGGTTTGCCACAGGAATCCCTGGCTGCCTAAAGCCGAGATGGCAGTACAGGTTCAGGACAGAAGGTGCATCACCCTCCTTTGACATTGCTTTGTGCAGCAACAGAGAACAGATCATGCTCCTGTTGGTATAACTGCTTCACTGGTTTATATCAGAAGTTAAATCCACCCATTTCAGCTGCTGTCTGTCACTGGTGACACACCTTGTTTTACCTAAATTAGCCCTGCACACCCATGGGCTCCTTTTGCTTCCACCCTGGGGATGGTGCAGGACAGCCACCAGAGCTGAGAACTGGGCTCGTGGTGACTGATTATTTTAAAGACTAATAAAGACACCTTGAGGTGCACTAGACAGTTGTGAAGCAGAAAGATGGTTGTTCTGTTTGAGAAAGCCTCAAGTATTGAAGGCAAACACAGTAGAAAATCATGGTGTTTGTTGCCTGCTGGCTCCTCACATCCTGCTCGTTCCTCCCTCCCTCCGAGCAGCAATTCCTGCAGACTCTCATCTTCCCACCACCACATGGCACAGGGTGGCTTCCCTGGCCAAAAATCACCATCCAGCCAGTGCACGTGCCACCAAACCACCCCACATCTGGCAATCCTCAGGGATTTTCCCTCTGGGATTTCAGCCAGAAGCATCAGAAAGTACAACTGGTCCTCACTCTTACAGGCAAAATCTTTTCTTACAGAAATGCCTCCTTTATGCACAAGAGGCATTGGTCATGGCCAAAGGGTCTCTAACCCCATTAACAAAAACATTAATTAAAATGTCATTAGAAAAAGAAATCCTCATGCTGCATGGCCCCCATTGCCGGGCCAGCTGCCCGTACTGTGGAGGGAAAAGATGCTGATCTGTTTCCAATTTGCTTTTTGGAGCTCATAGTACGTTCTACATCGAGGAACAGTTCTCCTTTTAAGGTGGAACAGAATGAGGTTTGCTCTCTTTCAAAAAGATTTCTTTAAGAGGTTATTTATAGATCCTCTTTGTGAATGTGATTGTGCTTTGCATCCCACACACGTTGCTGTGATATGGGATGAAACGTTCTTCTGGAGTCCTTAATTAACACCAACTCAGGAGCTGTACCAGAGCATAGCTCCAGGTAGTTGGATATTCCCCATCTATCCAAGTATTGATACTACTGACCTCGCAGCCTCAGGGTATTTTGTTTGCCACTTTTCATCCCATCAGGTCAAGACCTGGGTTGTCTCAAGGTAATAAAAGTACTTATGATAAGAAACTTTCAGAGAAGGAGCTGCCCTCCCACCCTGTGCTCCCTCTCACACGTTTCTTCTCTACATGAAACATTCCCAGCTTTTTTCCAGGTTATGCTCCACAGTGACATTTTTTTCTTGCCACAACTTATTAGTGTCATCCACCTCCAGATGCCTCCTGCTTCTCTTCTGCTCTGCTTGAGGTAGTTCTTGGGAAGCAGGGATATAGCTTTCCTTGTGATCTCCCCACTTCACAGGAATTTTAACATTTTGTTTCCCTTTCCATGAGCTGAGAAGCCTTTGTTCAACTCTCCACATGAACACTGGTTGGTGTTTTCCATCTCACAAGTCTGTTAAACTGACACCTTTCACCAGCAGCAAATAAATTTATGTATAAGAATAGCAAGAGAGAGCTTAAGAACAAAATGGTTTGGCAGCCAAAACCAGCCTGGAGATCTGGTTTGCATTTCCCACTCCTCTGCCTGTTCTTAACTATAATATTGCAGAACTGGGGGATCCCACTGAGCATAAATATGTAGGATCAGCTCACTGGATTTGGAGCATCTAAATATGCATTTCCACCCCTTCAGGAGCCAATATCAGGATGAGAACACTAATGCCAACATGGAATTTATCCAGTACTTTAAACAACTTCTTTCCAGTGTAGGAGTTAAACATAACACTACTAAAGCCTCCTGATCAGCCAAGCTGCAATGGGGAATGGGATGTTAGCTATGAGGCTTAGCTTGTTCTGACAGGCAAATGGCAGTAAGGACTGGCCAAAGCCTCTCCAGCCTGTCTCCTGAATCCTACCCTGCATCACACAATGGGTTTGTGCTCGGGAAGAAACCCCAGTGACACAACTGCAGGGCAGGTCATACTGGGCACAGCCATACCAAACCCCTTCCTCCACTCCCCTCATCCCAGGCAGCTGATTTCTGCACCCCTCTGCCACTGCTCCTTGTGTTTTTGGGGAAAAGAGGCCCAGGTAGCAGAACAAAATGAGCAGTGGCCACAGATACAGACTTAGAGAAGAGTAAGCTTGAAAAAAAATGTTGTCTGACCTAGAAAACTCCATGAGCCAATCCTTGAATTCATGTCGCACCAAAGCAAACAGCTCCCCCATCCTGCCAAAAAAAGCCCAATTCCCTCCCAATTTCATGCAAGTCTCTCACCCATCCCACTGGTGCCATACCCCACATGCTGCCACCACATCCCATCTCCTCCTCACAGGCTGTGCCATGATTTCTGCTGTGCTCCTCCTCTGGACTGTGCCCTGTGTGGCAAACCACATCCTCGGGGGCTTTACCAAGAGAGAGCTGCAGGAAGGTCCCCAGCTGGCCTGCAGCCTGCCAGGACCCCCTGGGCCTCCCGGCCCCCCCGGCGTGCCCGGCACTCCAGGGACAGTTGGCAGGATGGGCTTCCCAGGAAAAGATGGCAAGGATGGCAAGGACGGGGACAAAGGCGAGCACGGCGATGAAGGTAAGGGAAAAGTGCTCAGCAGAGCAAGGGACCGTGTAAAGGTCGTGGTGCAACAGTCCAGTTCACAGCAACCTGACACCCAAATCTGAGCCCAAGGACAGGCAACATCTCAGAGGAAACTCTTCCAGAAATTTCCACTCTCCCCTCTCCAACTTGTCCCACTTGTCAGACGGGTTCCAGACACACATCCTGTCCCACTGTGTGCAATTCCTATTGGCTTCGCTTTGTTACAAAGTGAGGTTTGCTCTGTTCTGATAGAGACAAAGTGCTGGTCTCTGACTCCTGCTCTCAGGCAAAAGAGAGCCAGTTGAAAAAATGAAGTACTTACTGCCCATAGCACCAGGGGACAAGCCCTGCTCTGGTCGTGCTGGACCTAAATCAAAGCAAACAACAACCCTTCTTTAGTCCTGGGGTGGGGCTGCCCTTTGGATCCAGCCTTGGAGTCAGGAGGCATCGGGATCAGCTGTGGTGGAGAGCCAGTGATTTCCCGTTGCCACACTAGAGTGCACTCCTGCTTCAGCCAACACCAGCGAGCCCAACATGCGTCTTACTCCCTTCTCCCACCCCCAAAACCGGGAATCTGGAAAACAGATTTCCAACCACAGCTGCACTTAAATCCAGTCTTGCTACAGCAGGTTAAGAGACAGTGCATAAATCCTCATGAATCTGCTTATATCAGATACTACTACATCAGAATCACTGTGACAGCCCAACTCACTTCCCATTTCACATCTCAAGCCAGTTCTGGCCCTGAGTGTTTGCTGGTTCATCGCCCAGCTGGGCTGGTCTGGTCTTTTACTACACCTAGATTTATTTTTAAATTTTTTTTAACACTTTCATGCTAAATGCAAAAAAAAAAGAAAAGAAAAAAAAAAGAGATACGTGATTAAAAATACTCTACCTGGTCAAAGTGAGGTTCCAAAAGCTTCACAAACCTGCTTCACTCCTGTAAACCCCAAATATTTAAAGCTTCTTCTTTAGTTCCTCCTTTTTCTCAAGAGAGCCAGATAATAGAACCAGCCTTTTGGTCCTTAAAGGGGCAGACTGTTCTGCTCCTGAGTTCCACTGTTATGACACCAACAACCCTGGATAGTCAGTCCAGGCAGATGTCCAGCTCCAGGTAGTATTTCATCAGGACTCTCGCACCAGCAAGGTTTTCCTCCTTAATGAATTACTCTGCTGCAATGATATAATGCATTTCCACCTGCCATGTCAACTCTTTCACTGAAAAACTGAGGTTGTTTTTCTTCTAGGTCCACAAGGCAGAACAGGAAACCCTGGCAAGCCAGGACCGAAGGGGAAAGCAGGAGCTATTGGCAAGGCAGGCCCACGAGGGCCCAAGGGTTTAAAGGGTAATCCTGGGAAAAACGGGGCACCAGGAAAGAAAGGACCCAAAGGGAACAAGGGCGAGGCTGGGATGCCAGGACCCTGCACCTGTAATGCCAACAAAGCCAAATCTGCCTTCTCTGTGGCAGTCTCCAAGAGCTACCCAAGGGAAAGGCTGCCCATCAAATTTGACAGGATCCTGATGAATGAGGGAGGACATTACAATGCTTCCAGTGGGAAATTTGTATGCAGCATCCCAGGTATTTATTACTTCACCTATGACATCACTTTGGCCAACAAACACTTGGCCATTGGCTTGGTCCACAACGGGCAGTACCGGATCAAGACTTTTGATGCCAACACTGGGAACCACGATGTTGCCTCTGGATCAACCATCCTTTCTCTGAAGCAGGAGGATGAGGTGTGGCTGCAAATCTTTTACTCAGAACAGAACGGGCTCTTTTATGACCCCTACTGGACAGACAGCTTGTTTACTGGATTCCTGATATATCCTGATCAAGATTATCTCAATGAAATATAGGATGAGAAAATGGTCTGGGGTAAAAAGTAGGAAATATGTGAGGCCTCAATCCAGCAAAGTGTGGCCTGTACATGGACATGTCTGGGATTACCAGAGAATGCCACAACTTTGGCTCTAACAGCCTGTATTGGCTATTTAGATATTTACTTAATGTCATCAACAAGTCCACAGGGCACCAGGACTTCTTTAAGCAGCCTCATGATGAATCTCTCCATCTCAAAGCCATCCGTTATGTTTTCCATGATTATTCCAACATGCTTTTGACATGTAACTCAAATACTGGTGCAGAATACTTTGATTATTACATTTATTACAATAAAGCATGGAAACCAACAAAACCAAAGCCTAAGCTGGACTGTGCAAGTCTGCTGGTTTGGGCAGAGGTAGCGTTAGTTTTCTTCCCAGTGGCTGGAATGGGGCTGTGGTTTAGGTTTGGGATGAACACAATGATGATAATACAGAGATGTTTTTGTTATTGCTGAGCTTGCACAGAGCCAAGGCCTTTCCTGCCTGCCCCTCGTAAGGCCATGCTGGGGACGGGGCTGGGTGTGAATGGGATGTTGGGAGGGGACACACCCAGGACAGGTGATCCCAGCTGACCAAAGGGATATTCCAGACCATATGAGATCATACTCAGTGTATAAAGTGGAGGGAAGAAGGAGGAAAAGGGAGATGTTTGGGATGATTTGTCTTTTCAAATCAGTGTTATGTTTGATTGAATTCAGCTTTCCTGGTGATGGCTGAACACCTGAGTGGGAAGGGCTGAATTCATTCTTTGGTTTGCTTTGCTTGTGTGCATGGCTTTTGCTTTACCTATTAAACTGTTTCTATCTCAACCCACAAGTTTTCTCACTTTTACCCTTCCAATTGCCTCCCTGATCCCGCTGGTGGGGGAGCGAGCGAGCAGCTGTGAGGGGCTTGGCTGGGCTTAAACAAACATCCTGGGCCTCTGAGGTACAGGGGAGGATGAGCCTCACAAATGAGACTCAAGTGCTGAAGCACGAACCTTCCCTCCAGAAACAGGCACCCCGGGTAAACACCAGGATTGCAATGAGAAAATACAGCTCCAAGTCAGCTGGCACTATGAAACTTGTCTTCTAATGAGTGATAAATTGATTTTCTCTTGCTTTTAAGCCCCTAAACTTCTGCCCTCCAAACAGCAGTGAGGCAAAATATTTTCATCGTCTTGCATTTTGATGTACAGGTCACACAGAGGATTTTCCCATTCTCTAGGCAGAAGCTGAATAGAGCTTCTGTTAAATAGGTGGTAGGTGGGAAATACTGGAATATGCCAAGTCTGTATCATATCCCTGAAATACCTGGACAACATCATTAAGTGCTTTGCTGCATCTTCTAATTTTTGTGTTTTGATTTTCTGAGTAATTGTCAGATATTTAGGAATGAGTGAGCATTAACATGAGGATAACATCACTGAAAATTCTTCATGCTTGTAATGCACAGAAAGAGAGAAAGACAATCACCACTTTATTTTATTGATTTTATTGTTGATTTTCGGTGCACTGGAAGAGACAGGCTTTGCTGGCTTATGCAATCTTTTTGCTGGTTCTTTTGTAGACTACACCAGAAGAAGTAGAAATCTGGAACAAAGAACAAATCAAAAGTTAAGTTGAACAGTATAATTAGAGTTTCAGTGTGACAGGTGAGCAGTCCTGGGGATGGGCTCAGAGCCTGCTCTTTACTGACACATCGTTTACCCTTGGGTAGGAGACATATCTAGAAAATAAGCTGAATATCCTTGTCAGGTCTGAGATGCACAGTGCAAAAATATCCTTATACAAAAAGCACAACTTCTAGACAGGGGCTTGGGGGTAACTTCAATGTCTCCTGGGTTGGATGTGGCTTCACAACTCCAAGCTGTCAGGGTTTTAGGCAAGTCAGATAATTGTTCTCCAAGAGCAGTAAATGACCGACACAATCACTCTCGGGAGGGTGAGTGTCCTTTCCTGTTCCCCAGAATGACTCACCCCTGTTGAAGGCACACTCAGACATTTGTAACTGGCACAGACACAACTCCATTCAGGATAATTCATGAGAATCAGAAATCGTGATATTTGGCAATCCAATCTGTCTAACAAGCTTTACTATTAGTATTGGGGTTTCAGTAATCTTCCAAAGCCGCATTGCCATTTTGTTTCCAAAATAAGATAATACTTGAAATCCAACCTCTTTGTTGTTTTGTTTGTGGGTTTGTTTTTTCCTTTGATAAGACTAAGAAAATAGGGTTCTACAGAAATTCTGTGAGGAGTTGCAGGTAGATAGTTTTCTAAGAATGAAGCAAAGTCAATAACTTAATAGAAATATGTAGGTGCACAGTTTTCTATGTTCTATTTTCTATTCTTGAGGCATAGGCACAGTGAATACAATCAAAGTCATGGTGGCTTTGGAATATTTCAGTCTGAACATTCCACTCTTGCAGCTATAAAACTGTGCCTTAGATGCAAGATCTACATTTCAAGTTGATAAAAAATATAAGATGAAAAGTTTGTTCATTTAATTTTTTGATTAAACCTGGACAAAATTGCAGAAGGTTATCTAGAGAGAAGGAGAAAATTATTTAATAGTTTTGCTTTACTTTCTAAAGATTTTTTTCTTAGCTTAAAATTTTAGACCTGGTGCTGTTGAGGTTTTTGTTTTTTATAAACTATCCTGGATATTTGAACACTCACCTCTACCAGTTTTCCTCCACTGATCTCTGCAGTGTGACGGTAGTTGGGAAACTCAGCTACCAGCTTTCCATCTTCGATTTTAACAGTTGCCTGTAATAGAGAAAGGCTTAATGTTCCTGGGATTGCAGGAATTTCTATTATCAGATACTCTGTAGCCATCTGTACCCCTGATGCTGAAAGTTTTTACTTTTAAAAAGGTAGAAGTTGTGTGTTGCACGTTCAGCCTCATGAACAGGACTGAAATCCTTGTGCTTTCGTTCTTAAGTGTTCACAATTTAAGTAGAAAAATGTTTTTCTAACAATACCTGCATGTTCCAAATCTACACACTATTCATTAATAGCTCTGAAAACGATTGAACTACAGGCTGTGCTTCTCATTCCATCCTCAGGGATTTATGTGGTGCTTTGACAGCGAAGTAAAAGGCAGGATGATAGGAGTTAATTCTGAAGTGGCAATCTCAGATAGCAATAACCTCCCAGCAAACAGCCCAGAAATGAGTGTGGATGGGTGATCACAAAATCAGGGAATCCCAGAATGGTTTGGGTTGGAAGGGACCTTAAAGCCCATCTCGTTCCACCCCCTGCCACGGACAGGGACACCTTCCACTAGTCCTGAGATAGATTTGCTTTTCACCCTAAATTCAAAAACAACCGAGGCTGTAGGACTTAAAAGCCAAATGAATTTACCTTGAACTTTTTACCACCAAAGGTCTCCATGTCTGCTTCCTTGCCAACTGTGAATGTGTTGGTTGTGGTGCGGCCTCCTGGGAAATGCTGTGTCCACTTGAAGTCATTTCCATTCTGCACCACCTCAGTCACTATTTTGCAATTCCTTCCCAATTCAATCTTGTCACTGGGAAGTCCTTAATCAATAAAAACATCCAGTTTATCAAACCTAATAACCTACCAGCTGAACTTGAACTGAAGCATGGTAGAGGTGTGTTTGTCCTCAGACACTGATGTCTGAGCATCTGATTTGCTGTTGAATTCTTTTTCTTTTTTGTTTTTTTTACAATATCAAAGCTCTGAGTTGAAATTGGTATAAAGGAAGATACTGGGACATCAGTGCATTTTCTAAAATAATAACCTTGCATTCTTTTCCCTGAGAAAAAATACACAGGATAAATGTATAGATAAAAGGTACATAAAAATAATCCCTTCTACTTAACCTACACATGAAGATGGAATTTAATATGTGTGAACTTTGTACCTTTGCTAATTAGCTGCACATACCTATTTTTATATTTGCTATTGCTCTTTAAATAAATGAACAGAAGCACTGAGCTTGTTTGCACAGCTCACAGTGTCCCAAAGAACTTTTTTGGAGTAATCTCTGGGACAGGCTCTGAAAGCATCAAGACCTGTTCCCATGTAAGATTTTGACAGGTATAGTCATACTAAATTTATACCCCCACCAATGAATATTAGAGACAGGAAAAGTGACCTTCACAATCATCATATTTCAAACATCTTGGCCCTTCATTTTGCTGCCACTGAAAAGGAATATTCCTTCTGTGGAACAGGACTATTTCCTGCATCCGACAGTGATAACAACAGAAACTGCATCTCCTTGTGGAAGAGCTTTCCTTGTGGAAGAGCAGGCTTAGAGCCAGCTGATCTCAGGACATGAATCATAGTCATGGAATGGTTTGGGATGGAAGAGATCTTAAAGATCATCCAGTTCCACCCCCTGCCATGGGCAGGGACACCTTCCACTAGACCAGGTTGCTCCAGACCCTGTCCAACCTGGCCTTGGGCACTTCCAGGGATGGGGCAGCCACAGCTTCTCTGGGCAACCTGTGCCAGGGCCTCACCACCCTCACAGGGAAGAATTTCTTCCCAATATCCAATCTAACCCTGCCCTCTGTCAGCTTGAAGCCATTCCCCCTTGTCCTGTCTCTCCAGACCCTCGGAAATAGTCTCTCTCCACCTTTCTTGTCAGTTCCCTTCAGGTACTTGAAGGCCACAATTAGTTCACCCTGAAGCTTCTCTTTTCCAGGCTGAATAATCCCAATTCTCTCAGCCTTTCCTCACCCTTCTAATAATTTCAGTTAAAAACCCCCTTCTTTAAAAAAAAAAGATGCTTCAACTAATATAAGACCTGTGCCTGACACCCCAAGCCAGACTTACCAATCTTCTTCACAAATTCATCATAGTTCTCATCGCCTTCGAACTCGTATTTGCCTGCAAATGCCATGTTTCCCTTGGGAAGCGGCTGGGAGAGCAAAATAGCAGCTGGAATGATCGGAATGGTTCAGTGCAGATGAGCTGAGGCCCTGGGTTTTATAAACCAGCTCAAGCTGCTCAGCCCACCTGTGCCCACACCCCTTGGAGATATACTTTTATGACCCATGTGAGTCACTGGCATCAATGCCATTGACTTGTATGAAAATCAAGGTTATCATGCAATGAAACATCCTTGAGAATAATCTGGAGATCAGCAGGAATCAAGGCCAAAAACTCAGTTTTCATTTTAGTGCATATTTAAACAAAGTGATATGATTTTACTTTCAAGATTCCACTGGTTTTGCGTTCAGGATGGAATAAAGGTAAAATAAGTTATAATGAAACAGGGAGAAAATGGCTTCAAAGCAGTGTCCTGGGATCATAGCCTTGTTCTGTTTGGAAGCATACTCTATATAATTGAAATATGAAAATAAGAAACAAGCTGCCCAATTTTCAAAGTAATTCTAGTAGGATATGGGCAATGACAAGATTCTGGGTTTGAGATTTGAACAGGAAAACATTTCCCGCCTCAGGAAAATTTTTGCAGTCTCTAAACTTGTTCTTACAGGGGAAAAATGAGACAATTTCAAGACTAACACACTGACTGATGAGTGAAGAGCCTGAATCCAGCAAGAAGGGAACTTCTAATGGGACTTTCCAGTAGCTCAGCACAACTGGCAGAGCAAGTCCCTAGTTAAGATTCCTGAGCTCCCCCTGTGTATACCAAAAGCTCACCAAAGCTCCCCAGTGTCCAGCTCCAGCTGGAGAGAGGGTGACTGGGGAGACTGTCCTCGGGCGAGCACCAAAACCTTCTTGCACTGGACTCTGAGTGTTCCAAAGGGACCTGCACAATCCTGGGAAGAAGGTCCATGAACTCAAGTCATAAAGTCTGCTGTTCACATAAAACTTCCCAGGGGACAATGCCACTGAGGTGGTTACACCACATGGACCTTGGGAGATAGATCAGATTGGATAAGGAAAATGAGCCAGTTCTATGTAAAAGGAAAGAGATAATCAGATTATATGAACAGTACTTGAGCTTTTATATTCTCTCTCTATAAAGATCAGATGTTAAAGACAAACTGTTTGTGCTGTGATATAAAAGTGCTGACATCTACACAACTCTACTACACGGAGAGTTGTGGGAGCGTGGTGGGCACAGAGCCACTGTGCACGTCTGGAGTACGGGAAATTATCAATGAATCACTATTTGACTGGGTGGGTTGCTCTTGCCACACACTGAGCATGAGTTTATTCACCTCCAAGGAGCTGTACACTGCGCTGTGCATGGGAGTTCCAGAGCAGGTTACAAACATTCATCCAAACCATAAAGGTAAAGTGTTAATGAATGTGCTGCTCTGCCAGGCTGCCCAGGGTCAGCATCAGTCTAGAGCAGGTTTTGGTAATGATGCGATGCCATCACCTCTTCCTGTCTGTTCAGGGGCATTTTTAATGTGGATTGAGAATTTGCACCCATGTTTCTTCACACTCATTCTGAAATAAATCCGTATTTTCATTCCTACTTTTTTTGCTACAAAATGAAATGGAATTAAGTAGTGAATAAGTTTAGAAACTGCAAAAATTTTCCTGAAGCAGGAAATGTTTTCCTACTCAAATCTCAAACCCGAAATCTTGTCATTGCACATGTCCTACCAGAATTACTTCAAAAACTGGGCAGCTTGTTTTTCTTATTTTCATGAAGAGTGTCATTAAGCAGTCTACAAATACTGAGTCAGCACAATGTTTACTCCAAGGGTAAATGAAATTGAGTCCCTCTGACTTTACTAAAGTTACAGTCACTTGCACAATTGATCAGGTTACTCACCTACACCTCTATCTCTTCAGTTGCAGCTAAAACCAGTATCCATTTAATGATCTTCCACTTTGTATTTACAGTATTCCTAATTTTCTTGCCTCTTCAGAGCTGTG
>NW_016690280.1:1436124-1503094 GCF_001604755.1 Lepidothrix coronata
ACAGGTCAGACCTGATGGGGATGTGCAGCTTCCTCATGAGGGGCAGCTCTCTGAGACCAGTGACAAGACCCCAGGGAATGGCTGGAGCTGTGTCAGGGGAGGGTTAGGTTGGATATCAGGAAAAGGTTCCTCCCCCAGAGGGTGATTGGGCACTGAACAGGCTCCCCAGGGCAGTGGTCACGGCCCCAAAGCTGACAGAGCTCAAGGAGTGTTTGGACAACACTCTCAGGGACAGGGTGGGATTGTTGAGGTGTCTGTGCAGGGACAGGAGTTGGACTGGATGATTCCTGTGATCCCTTCCAGCTCAGGATATTCTGTGATATTCTGTGATATAATTCACTGATTACAATGAGAGGTTCTGCAGAAAAGCTCGACATTGTATTTGAATTTACTGGGATGATGTAAATTCCAAATGTGCTGCTGCTGTAGACAGTTAACATGTATAAGTTGTCAAAGAAGTAAAACTTGTGTGGAAGCTCATTCCTGAAGGAAAAGGTCGTCTAAAGTGAGCAGTTAATTCCCTGTGTCTCCCAAGTCATCTACCTCTGATATGCAAAACAGTTGAGTCTTCAAATGCTGCTGGGAACAGAGGGAGCTTTAAGGAACCAAATCAAAGGCCTCGAATATCTTTACTTTGAGAATTTACTTGCCACAAAGTCATAAATATAATGCTTTTACATTCCTTTTGTCTGTCAGAATCTCCCTGCCCTTGAATGCCTTCCAGCATCCTTTAAAGTTTATTAACCTCTCAGATGTGCTGCATAAAGCCAATGAGATACACTGGGAGACAGCGTGGAGATAAGGGAAGTAATTCCATCAGTGAATGAACTGGGCTGTGTGTCTTTGAAGTGCTTTTAGAGCTGGAATGCAACTGAACTGGGAGTACACATTCAAAATATAAGTAGGAACACTCCAGTGAGCAGAAAGTTACATTTAATGATTCTTTCAGAATGAAACTTGCTCAGGAAAGCTTGTAAAGGCTTAAACCAGCTGTATCTGGCCATTATTCAGCAACTCTCTGTAGTAAATGACTAATGATTATTAATTCCTCTGGTACTCAGAGCAATCATTCATAATGAATTCAGAATGAACTCTTTTGGTGTTAATGTAATGTGTAATTCCAGGGGAGTCCTGTTACACTGCTGCCTTATTAAGTACCCACTCAGTCTAGTCCGAGGTGTTACTATTCTTAAGCCATAAGCAGAGATAAGTAATTACCAAAAACATGTGGCTGAATTATTGAACAGCTTGTACAGAGTTCAAATATTTAACAGAAATCCACCTGCCAGCTCTACAGGTGACACAGCCCAGACCCTGTCCTTGTCCCAGGTGGGACATGAATCTGCCCAACAAAAACAGGAGAAAAAGGATCCTATTAGAGATAGAAATATTTACAGGGGAGGAAGATACAGATCTGCCGAAAATACTGGATTTTTGAGGGACTCCCTAAAAGAAAATTCAATTATTTCCTGCTGAAACAGTCTATCAGGAAAACCTTCTGTCTGTTTGGATCTCCGGAAAGGGATTTTCCAGAAAGGAACCCAACCAAGTGATTCACTGAAGCTGTACAAACTGGCAGAGCTCCTGTAGGAAGTGTTCAGTTCTGACTGGTGTTCCTGGTCTCTGAGTGGTACCTCGGTGGGAATGTTGAGGTCTGGGCTGGGCAACTGAAAACAGAGAACTAAACCTAAGGAAAAACATACCTGATACCAGCAACTTCTTGTGGACAAGTCTTCTTGTCTTTCTTTACGATTCTTCCCTTTAATTAGTTATCCCATACCAAATGTTATCAGTTGTATCCAATGACATGGAATGGGGACAGACAGCAGAAATTGGAGGCTCTATTGATTTTTAAGTTTAACAACAACTGCAACAGAAGGCTTGAATTTTTTTATACCAGTTTCTACTCAGGTAACCTGAAAATGCACAGTAAAACTAATTTTGGCTACTCTCAATTTGGTTCCCAAAAAACTGGCCTGGTTTCTTTGAAATGTCATCTTTGGATTAAGAACTGCTATGGAATATTTTGAAGCTCAATGGTTTTAGTCTAATAAAGACAGCATTTAAAAGGTTGTTAAAATGGAAGACATAATTCAACCTTGTCTGCAGAGTCTCCTGACTAAAAAACTGAGATAAAGATACACCCTCTATAGATGTCTTATTTGGAAAGTACCTATAGTTCTAATAAAGTTAATAACTGACGACCCTAAAGATACGAATCATTACAACTACTCTTCTGTTCAAACCCCAATAACAATCTCCCCGTTATCTACACAGTTCATGCGATGTGTTGTAAAGATTTTATTACTTGATAACATCTATATGACTGTACTTGCTGACACACCAGGACAACACAGCTCCAAATGGGAACTTATCTTTAAGGTAATCTCATTTGGAGTCTTCCCTCACATGGCTGTGGCCTCCTAACCATCCTCAGCCACCACCAAAAGGGGAGAAAATCTATGTTCCAATACAGAATGAATGTGCACCACACAGGAGTGCTGGATATCAGGAGGAATTTCTTCATGGAATACTCAAGATACATGGGATACTCAGGAGCATTTTCTTTAATATATTGCACAGTTTACTCCATGATACCTACGATGAGAAATTCAGGCAAGCAAGGGGTTACCCTTCAGCTTCAATAACACAAATCCCCATTTAAAAACACAGATATGCATTTTGTATGTCTCCAAAGAAAACTTTCTAGGTCATTCAATACATGGAAATACATCTTTTGATTTTGAACCAGACTCTTTCAACTGCAAATGTCAACACAAGGTTTTCTTATTCCCAAAGTGGAAAGCATTAAAAAAAAAAAAATTTAAAGATATTGCTATTTCACAGCTTCTTTATTTTCATGCGTGTTTACTTATGTAATGTCACCATCTCTGTGTCTGGACTATCAATGGTTATTGAAGCGAATACACAAAGCTGCAGAGCTAAAGAAAGGCCAGATCTCCCACTTGGCTGCCAGAGGAACATCTTCCACTGTGAGGGTTAGTCAGAGTTCAGAATGGATGGAACAAACACACTATCATGCTGCTCCCCAGCCTCACTCAATACAGCACCAGTCCTGTACTTTAAATTCATAATAAGTAGTTTGTCCCAGCTCATGAGAGATGAGATGAACAGCCAGAAATCCTGACTCAAGGCTGCCTGTTAAAATATCGATAGACACCTCCCCACCTTTCAGACACAATTGTTTCTCCAGAATATGGCCCTGTATCTTTCTCAGTTTTCCCAAAGTGAAACCAGGACCTCCCCAGAATCACAGAATCATTCAGTTTGGAAAAGACCTCCAAGGTCACAGAGTCCAACCTGTGACTGATCCCCACCTTGTCAACCAGAGCAGAGCACTGAGTGCCACATCAGTCATTCCCTGAACACCTCCAGGGACAGGCACTCCATCAGCTCCCTGGGCAGCACCTTCCAATACCTGACACCCCTTCCATGAAGAAATTCTTCCTGATGTCCAGCCTGAACCTCCCTTGGCACAGCTTGAGGCTGTTTCCTCTTGTCCTGTCCCTTGTTCCCTGGGAGCAGAGCCCGACCCCCACCTGGCTCCACGCTCCTGTCAGGGAGCTGGAGAGAGTGAGAAGGTTCTCCCTGAGCCTCCTTTTCTCCAGGCTCAGTCCCCCCAGCTCCCTCAGCTGCTCCTGGTGCTCCAGACCCTTCCCCAGCTCTGTTCCCTTCTCTGGAAATGCTCCAGCCCCTCAATGTCCTTGAATTGAGGGGCCCAGAATTGGAACAGCACTAGAGGGGCCACAGCAGTGCCCAGCACAGAGGGACAATCCCTGCCCTGGTCCTGCTGCCACACTTTGGCTGGTACAAAAATATTGTTCCATCTATTGCACTTGTAAAACCTGATGTTTTATTTGTGCACATCAACCCCACACGGTGAAATCCTGCTATTCCAGGGCATTCCTTCAGCTGCAGTTCCTGAAGCTCTGTCATAGGGAATATCACATTTAGATACTACTGTGGGAGTAGTACACCTGCCTGGTGATGGGGAGAAGTTATTTCTACCACAGGAAACCACCCAAAGAAGGATTTTGTCTTAAAAGAGTCTCAAAGGCAGACAAGAAAAAACAGTGTTTGGGTGAATTTTTCTTATGTTAGTGCAGTGTTTACAAAGTGCCCCATTGAAAATACTGATGCAATTCAACCATGCAGGAACAGAGAGGGTTTGAAAATGTGAGAAGCAGAGAAGGATCCACTTCTTTTCTTGAAATACAAGAAAAGCCAGTTTTCTTTGCACAAAAGAACTTTTTGAGCTACAGCTATGCTTTGATGTGTGTGATCCACAGTAACATCTCACTGCATATTTTACAAGTATTTGAAATTGTTTATATTGCCTTAGATACATGCAAAAGGAGAAATAAATATACTTTTGTGGCAGAGAAACACATACATTTCACGTGCCATTTCTTCCCCATCTCCAAAACAAGTAGATCTTTGCAACTGCATGTTCTAGTCACTAACTGCTTTTATTACATCTAGTGTCTGTCTTCAGTGGTTTTATTTATTCTTGAGTTGCTCAGCAATAAATTGGCTGTTATTAATCAAACAACATTGATGTAAAAGTGGGAAAATGAGACTATGTTGATAACAGCTGTGATTTTCTCAAACCCTGGAATAAGCCATACTTTTCTTCAAGATTCCTTCCAGAATCAGAAGAAAAATCTGGAAAACACTTCAAAATCTGAAATTCCACTTGAAGTTTCTTTACTCTGTAGTGCCAAACAACAGCTGTTTCCATCCTAAATAGCAGGAAAGCATCGGGGGGGGGGAACCTAAATGGTGACAAATTTGTTTATTTTTTAAAACCTGATTTTTAATCTAAGCCATTTTTGAATGGCTCAGATTGGTAACATACACAGATCACTTATTCTCAAGGTGCTTAAAATGCTTAGTTCAGTGACTGGGGAATCAACTTCACAATATTCTGGTTCCTCAGGCAGAAAAGGCTCTGACAAAATTTGCAGTTTAAAAAGCAGTTGCATCCATCATTAATGCAGAATTCCGGTGGCCAGGATTATTGCTGTGACTCCCCCGGTGATTTCAGAAGCAGCCAGGATTCCTGTGAGTGTTTCCTCATCCAGGCTCTGTCTGCCATCCAGGTGAGCTCACCTGTGCCTGGCCCACAGCACCATCCAGCGACAGAGCTTTGTGCTGCCTCTGAGCTGGGGCCAAAATCTGTGGTTTATAAATCCACAGCTGCAGCTTGTGTCCTGAAAGACAGAAGGTGTAAAGAAACCAAAATAGTTCAGCTCTTCCTGCATCAGACTGGAATTTTTGTTGTACTTATAAAATTCAAGATCACAGAATCACAGAATGACAGAATCAGAGACTGGTTTGGGTTGGGAGGGACCTTAAAGATGATTTATTTCCAACACCCTGCAGTGGGCAGGGACACCTTCCACTAGTCCCTCACACATGCACAGACTGTGATGCAAAGTCTGGGTGCATAATGTGGATTTTAAAGCCAAGGGGGATCGAATGGTTTCTCTGATCACCATTCTTTGATCTTAAAACCATCAACCTGCATTTCTACAGAGTTTTTCTACCAATTTGTACTCTCGGACCCAGTTTATACCTTGGTTTTTGTGGGGCTTTTTATCTGCACTGTTGCCACCCAGAATTCCTATTTGCAACGCAAGTGTCACCAAGAGCTCTCTGTTCAGAAGCACTGAGACCTTCTGTGCCCCAAAGCTCCACAGCCTCCCCCTTCCTCTCCAAGAAGAAAAGCCTGTGGGATGGTTGTTCCACGCTGCTGTTCCTGTGCTTGCACAAGGCTGACCAGAGGGATGAACCGAAGGTCTACTCTCCCTCCCCTCCTCGGGCTCCTCAGAGCTGCAGAGTGGATTGCTCAGGGCAGACTGTGGAGCGTGGATGTCCCTGCAGGAAGGAGGAATCCCTGCAGGGAAGCAGGGAATCCCTACGGTGGCAACTGGCCACAGAGATGCTCACAAGGGTGGAGGCAGCAGGAGAGATGTTTGTCCAGCCCCTGTGATTAAGGACTGGAGGAAAGCAGAAAGGTACTGGATATGGAACTGCAAGGAGAGGTTTCACACCCCTTCTTTATTCCTGAGGAAGGATGATCAAACTGGGATTGATTTGTATGGGGTCATCACAGCACAAAAGGCCAGGAAGAGAAATGGCCTGAAGCAGCTCCGTGGCCTCTCGGGCTGTGCAGTCACAGCCCAGCTGAGCACACAGTGCTGCAGCTCTGCCTCTCCCATGCTGGGGATGGGAATCACAGGGAACCAAAACACAGGGAACACTGAAATCCTTCGGTACTAATTTATGGTCTTTTTTGAGAAAGAATCCTTCTCCTACAACAATGGTATTTTTTTTGAGAGGTTTGGTTTTGTCTGGTCAGTGCATTCACGTTTAAGTCTTTGTGACCTACATACAGACATGATCCAAATAAAAAATTAAAGAGAAAGAGAGCTCTATGTGACATTGCTTGGCTGAGCCAGCCCTGGAGCTGCTGTGGCCTCTGTATTATTTTCTCGCACAGGGTATTCAAAGAGTTTATACAAATTTTGTTTGGTTGTTTTGTTTTCTTCATTATCATATAAATGTTTAAATATCTATCTTCAAGAAAAACATAGAGTTTACCCACTGAAGGTGGCAGTGATGGACTCACCCTTGCTAGTGCTGTTATCTTGATACTATAAAGAAAAAAAAGTCTGGAGTTATATCTCTTAATAAAACACAGGACTGAGCACAAAGTGAAGGTCCTGGGAGTTAACACATTCCCACTGAGCCCCAGTGACTGAGACACAGCTTCCTGTGCCAACAAAGAACAGGTAAGTTTAAGTAATTTTCACCAAGACACTTCAGTGAGGTTTGGATGGCACAAGAAATTACTCTGGGGATATGAAATCCAACCCCTGCTATAAGTTACATTTAAATCAAGATTGGTGGGACCATGACTGCCTGGTGACTACTTGTTAAGCCTGGATAAGATAAATTTGGTATCAGTTCGACTCCCATGGCTGGAAACTTGCTGCAAACTGACTTCATAGCATATGTTCCATTTAGAATAATCCAGGCTCTGGATCGATGTCTGCCTGCAAGTGAAGTTGTACCATTTGGACAAACAAAAAAAATAACTAAGGACTGGAGTGTCCTGAAGGTTCCTCTGCTTTGTAGCTTGTCCCTGCAGGTCAGGGCTCTGAAATACCTGCACAAAGAAGTGCAACTCCCACAGTCTGGCACCTTCCAGGAGCCCCACATTGCTCAGCAGTTTGAGAGAACAACAGGCATTTCAGCACAGAGAAGGAGAAGCAGCTGGTGAGGGGATGAAGGAAGAGAGAGAAGCAATTATACTCTTATGGGTATCAAACAAGCCCACATCACTCTTACTTGTGCTTGGGGGTGCAAGGCCAGCTTGTATCACCTTTGCCGCTGATTGTTTTTTTGACAGGAATTGCTCCCTGAACAGTCATGTTCAGTGATTATTTGTCTCCTTCCTGCTTCCTCTGATTACAGCCAGACTGGGATATCCCTGATCCGCATAAAAATGAATATTTTAAAAGCCAGTACTGTCCTCCAAGGGGCTTGTGCACCGTTAGGTCTCCAGATTTACAGCACTAACAAAGAGCAGTGTAGTAATGAGGTAGATGCAAGAGGCTACAAATGAGGAGAAAAGAGCTAAAAGAAAAGGATTTTTTTTATGATACCTATCTGACTGTAAATTATCATTGAGGTCCTGCCTTTATATAGGGAATTTTCACCAAATTTTGTAACCCCACTCTGTATGATAACAGCTCCTCTTGACTCTTGACTCAGCACATGAACTGGGTTTTGCCTGTGATGATGAACAGCCAGGAAGCACCACCACCCAAAACTAAAGCATATTTGAACACGACCTTTGATGTGTCACTGTGTTGTATCAAGTTCTCCTGTTTCCTGGGTCTCTGCATGAGAGGTTTTCCCACAGCATAACAGCCGTTGGTGCTAAATAGCAGCTATTCCCTGTGGTCCATGACAGGAGCACAGATTTCCCCAGAACTATTGAGGAAGCACAGTTATTAATTGCAATATGTGCACCCAGGCTGATACAGCTGGTGACAGAAATGCTAATGAATGCAAGGAACTGTGTCCTCACTGTGTAAAACATGTCACAGGCTCATCTCCTCCCTTCACAGTTCTAACTCCTCTGCCTATTTCCATGTTGTTAATTTTCCTGGTTTCCCCTCAAAAGAAGGTACAACTCCATGGCTCAAATCTGTTCCCTTCTGGGTGTATTGCTTTGCATTAATCCCAAACCAGTTGTGTAACTGAAATATTGCTCCATTTCCCCTCCCCATCCATTGCTGTCGTTCCTCTCCTCCAGCCATTCACCAGCTCTGCTGATACAAGGGCCCTGAAATCCAGAATATCCAGCCTTGGCTCACTGTGGGGGACCCCCTCTCCCACCATGTAAAGCTCTGTGGGTGCTTTATGCCTATGAAGACTGTCTCTGTGTGCTTAACCCTCTGAATTGACTCATGTTTTCCACCCTTTGGGAATGATTCAAGAACTTCCTTTGGCCTGACCAGATCTGACTCATTCTGGGCAATTTCAGGAATTAGAATCAAATTGAGATTGGTGTAGAAAAAACACAATTATAGTCAAATTGTAACTACAGCCTCTCTGCTGATGTGACAAGGAATTCCTGGCCTCCAGTCTGCAGGCAGAAGCAGGATTTATCTGCTCTATCACTGGTCCAAGCCTGCACCAACCAGCCAATTTGATTTTATTCTGAGGGAAAAACATCCTGAGTACCATGAATCCCTTTTATATTAAATTTATGCCATAGAGGAAAACCCTCTTACAATTACAAAAAATCCACTCATATATGAAAACATGATGAAAAACCAGAGAAATAATATCACATTTCCACAATTACAATGTATTAGAGAACAGTGTTTTGAACTCTAAAATACACTTTGTTTTGAGTGGTTTACACAAGCATTTAAGCCTTTCAAATTTCATACAGGAGGCAGCTGCAAAGTCTGTTCTGTGCCTGCAAGCATAGATGAGGTATAGAGGATGCTTTGTGATGACTGATTATATTACATTTATCAAATTTTAAACCATACTGACTTTTACATCTTTCATTCTTCGTCTTAGAGAGGATAAGACATTTTCTCCTTTCTCCTTCTGTTCCTTCCCCTGCACTGGGGAGATGTTTGGCTGCTTCAGCTTTTATGCAGAATCCCAACTGCATTCTCACTAAGAGATAACATGATTGAATTCTGTTAATTCTTTTGGGACCCAGACCCTTACATTGTACGACTCACCATGCTCATTTACTACAGAAATGTGTCACTTGACAGGCACATCATGAAATTCCAGATTTCAGAATATTTTTGTCATTCCAATGGATGCCAAAACAGAACAAACTGACCACCCCCAGATATGTACTAGACCAAAGTACAGAACTGGTGATGGAACATTCAGTAAACATCCAACTGACACTGTAATCAATGACAAGGGGGTGAAAGCAATTCCAGGTGCCAGTGATGCTCTGACATGAATTATCCAAAGTGCAGACCTCAAAACCACAAGGAACAAATCCTGTATGATGGGCAGATTGCTTGGAAGCAGTTTTAAATAATTCTCAATCTTTTCCCCATAATAAATACAATTACATGGTACAGTTAATTTGTTTTTCTAACAGTTTTCCATCTCTTTTTACTCCAGAAGTTAGGTTGAGCCTAATAGAGGAACCCTATAATCTAGCAACAAAGCAATCATTACTGGGTCCTTCCTTTTCAGCATGAAATATCTCTGTTGTAGTTTAATTTCTGTATTTTTAAACTGGTATGAACTATTCCTGGAAAACGCATTTTTAAAGCATTTCTCGATTTTTTTTAGAAGCCTAAAAATGCCTACTACAAGCCCGAAGAGAAACAACCACACACTTCTAACCAATTGTTCCAGTGAACAGAAGTATATTTAAACTGGCAAAATTGTCTTTTCCCAGTACAGTTTGTGCTACTCAGCATGGTGGTTTCAGCTGTAGTGGGGAAAGAACTCCATCTGTTAAAAAATAAAGTGCTGTCCAGCTACATCAGCATATCCTTGGTGCTGCAGGCTTGGCCCTTGTTCTGTGATAAGCCCCATATGGGGAATTAGATTAGTACAGCTATAGAGAAATGCAATGTAGGTACACCAACATATTTCCTCAAAAGGCTGGTGAAACAGTCGTTGAAGGCTAGCATTTTTCTTTTTATTATTTGCTGAGGGGTGAGTGGGAAGAGTTTCAGTTGGACAGCTCTAGAAAGAACAGAATTTGTGTTATGAAAGACACTGATACTGCATCGTCCTTCATATGCAATTCAAGATCACACATTACTGCTGTTACACCAGTGAAATAACAGTATTTAAACATTCTGAACTATTTTCATGCATTTTACCTTTTAAGAATCTGCAGTACCTGCTGAGCACCACTATTCAAGTTCCCTTCCCTGAGGCAGACATATTACTTTACTTCACAACCTATTCTCTAGTATTTAAATTAGTTAGTAGCAAAACAAATAAAGTGTGTAGTGACATTGAACATTTGCCTAGAAAATACATTCTATATTTTAATTACAGCATTGAAACTCCTGGCCTACAGATAACACAAGATGCTTTGTAGAAAATACTGTACAGCCTCAGTAGGTTCAACACTTCAACAGTTTCATAGAATCATAGAATATCCTGAGCTGGAAGGGACCCACAGGGATCATCCAGTTCAACTCCTGTCCCTGCACAGACACCCCAACACTCCCACCAAGTCCCTGAGAGCGTTGTCCAAATGCTCCTTGAGCTCTGTCAGTCTTGGGGCTGTGACCACTGCCCTGGGGAGCCTGTTCAGTGCCCAACCACCCTCTGGGGGGAATAACTTTTTCCTGATATCCAACCTAACCCTCCCCTGACACAGCTTCAGCCATTTCCTGGGGTTCTGTCACTGCTCACAGAGAGAAGAAATCGGAGCTGCCCCTCCACTGCCCCTCGGGAGGAAGCTGCAGATCCCCGTGAGGTCTGACCTCAGTCTCCTCTTCTCCAACTCAACAAGCCAAGTGCCCTCAGCTGCTCCTCCTACAACTTCCCCTCCAGACCCTTCACCATCCCCATGTCGCTCCTTTGGACACTCTCTAAGAGCTTTAGATCTTTCTTATATTGTGGCACCCAAAACTGATTTAACTGTTGATACTAATCAGATAAAAAAGTCAGGACCCTGGTATGTGACAAATCTGCGAGCATTCCTGCTAACCTCAGTAATATAAAAACTGGGCTTTTGCAGCTTCAGAAGTCACTTGACAAATGGAAGAATTGCAAAAATCTGAACCACCTCATTCCAGCTTTCTGACAGAGGCACATTCACAAAGTCCTGGGTTCAGCCAGACTCCACGGGCCGTGCAGTTGTGACGTGGGTAAAAACATTCTGTGAGACAGCACTGCCTTCCTGCTTAGGGCTTTGAACAGTCCATCCCTGTAACACAGCAGTTCAAATTGCACTGAAATGCTCTAAACCCCTGCTCCATGTCTCAAAATCACCTGTTAAAGCTCTTCATGGCTTCCTGGTAACAAAACAACGCTCTGAATATAAACAAGCATCCAGTGCTCCACATTGTGCTGGGGCAAAACTTACATGGACTTCAACTGGCAGGTGGGTCACAGACAATGATTGTGACAAACAAAAAACACAGGAGCAAAAAGGCAAGATCCAGTCACCCTGATCCCAGGTAACGCAGTTAAAAGGCACAATGTTTTTCAAATTATCAAGATTAGTTTTAATTACATTAGTCTTCTGCCTTTAGAGTCGCTAACAGACAGATATGCAGAAGTCACAGGCTGAGTGACACTGTGACAGAGCTGTTATTGTACCCTGAGACTTGTCACTTTATGGACATGTCTGTGACAGGACCAAGGAAAAGGATTTCTTAGCATTCTGACTGCATCACTCCAACTCTACACTCCCCAAAACTTTCGGACAAGCAGCATTTACCAACTTTGTCCTCAGATCCCCGCGTGTCCTCATCAAATGTCTCATGTCAACCATCTCTAATATGGTTTAGTGAACCAGCTGCTGATGACCAACCCTTGCAAAACAAACAGAGGAGTTTATTGATTACAATATCAGGGCCACAGCCTGTTTTGTTCTGGAGATGGTGGAATGTTTTTTACATGGCTGTAAGTCTTGAGTTAAAGAGTCTCTGAATGAAGGCCACACAATTTCCCAACCATTGCCAATCAAGCACACACTTGAAAGGTACAAGAGCAAGTTCTTAGCGTGATGGATTATTTCTCTTAATGTGCAAACCCATTCCAAACAGTGTTTCCCCAGAGCCAGAAGTTACAAGATTACATGGTAAGACTAATTAAAAAGTGACCTAACTCTATCAAATGAATTGTATTGCAAAGGACCATGCCAGGTATTGCTGATGAGCTCTGACAGGAATATAAGCTGAGCCTGATGACTCCATAAATTGATCCTACCTGGAATTAGATTAGGTAAGGGTAAGAAAACATGCCTGACAGATATGCATAGAACACAGGGATACACTTTTCCTTGTTTTGAAATACACTTGGGACAACAGGTTCCACAACTGAAAGTCCACAAGAAAGCACAACATGAGACACTGAGAAGAACAAAAATCTGTAAGAGGTGTGGTGGAAGGACCTTAAAGAGCAAAAAATTTGTGCTGCCTTTTAAAGTAGGGACATAAGGACACAACCACTCTTCCCTCTCCCCCCTCTCTGCCCCGCCAAAAAAAAAAAGGCTGATTCAGGGCAATCTCTGCAGTTTATTTCCTTATATATTCCTCCTCAACACCTGCAATATTTTAAAATTAATAATAACTTTCCATTTTTATTACACATGAGGGTCCATTCATTATTTTTATCAAGAATGGAAAAATACACAAAGCAGACAGGGACAGACACAGTCCAAGATTTACTTTCAAAATCAGAAGAGCTGAAAATACTTGTCTGTGATGACAGCAGCTCTTGAGTTGGTAAACTGAGCACGTCAGATGTGGCCTGAGGAAGTAAGAGGGTGGATAAAAGGGAACCCTGTGGAAAGACAGAAAGAAAAATGAAACAGATAGACAAAGCAGGAATGGGAACCAATCATCCAGCAAAATGTTACCAAAAAAATGTCAGGGAAAGAAAAAAAAAGTCTGGCATTGAAAATTGCTAACTGCAAGTTTTTATTCTAATTTTGTCAGAGAACAGAGCATCTGATAAAGAGATGAAATGTGCTTGTCAGGCACAGAGACATTAACATACACAAATGGGCCATGACCTCTCCAACTGTTGTTAGTGCCTTTGTGTGTGTGTGTTTGCAGCCATCAGGAGGGACAAATTAATCCTCAGTGTAATTGGATTAAAAAGTCAGTGGAATTACATCAGAAATTATTATTACCCCAAATATCTTTATATTGATGTGACTATATGGTGTGGGAAGTTACCAGCTCAGTGTGGCTTTCCTCCCACTGCTCACAGGAGAGTTGCAGAGCTCAGGGCAAGCTGGGATTTATTTTTGGGTTTGGTTAGGTTTGTTTTGTTTGTTTTTTAACTGAGAATTCAACTGCATGGCAAGGGTAAGCTTTCAATACCTTTGTTTGGCCTTTTCAAGCATGGGGAAAGGCTTGAAAAACTTGAATGCATTGTCATTTATGCCCCACCCCTCCCTTTTGAACATTTCAAAACTATCACAGGAGAGGCAGAAGGAATCACGTTAGTGTGGAATCCCAGGCTCCAAAGTGTCTCTATTTTACGACTTTCAAAACACTGGAGAGAGTGAACTCAAAGGAAGACCCAGTTACAAAACATACCAGCTATGAATGACGTGTGGAAATTCCTGCAAGGATGTGAGACAAGAGTTACTTGGTCTTATTCAGGTAAAGCAGGAAGGCAAGTTGGCTTCAGGAGGCACAGCCTTTGGAAATCTACCCAGAAAATCCCAATATTTGTTCTATTTTGGTGACCACACTGCAGTGCCTAGCTCTGATTTGCAGCCAATCCATATATAATTGTTGCATGTAAGACAATGTCTAGATGGGAAACACATTTGTCTCCACCAGACACTTTACTGAAATACATCCAACTGGTTAAGTAAAACAATTAGCAAGAAAGATGAATGTATCAGTAACTCTTCATTGAAGGAGATAAATTAATTTGTAATTTATGGAATAACTAGATGCATCTGAAATACTAATGATCTGGTTGCTGTGTCATTGTCAAGGATGACATTTAGCACTCGCACAACACTTCATCCTCAAGTTGTTTTTAAACATTCACTATAATTAAACCACATTAGACTTGTGTGAGTGAAAAGTTATTGTTCATTTTTCACAGCCAGCAAAGCTGAGGCTACAAATAAGTGACAAAGAGAAGGACACAGTGTCACAGACACGCTGGCAGCTGCTTCAGCTCGGGAAGTACAATGGATCCAAATGATTACCAGTCAATTCTGTTTCCTCTATTGTCCCATCTCCTTGGGCTCTGTCAGCACAAAACCTAAATGAGAACAGACTACGTAGGATTCCCACTTCTGTAAGTAACTAAGGTCAGTATTTTACAGTCCCTGTTTTTCCTGTTTGACATAAGATTTATCTGCAGGGACCACAGGTAAGGAAAAGCCACAGCTCCACAGTTGTACGTTCTCTGATGTGAACAGAGCTTGTCTGCAGATGTAGAATAACCCCAGAAACACTACAAAGAACAAAAAAGTTCTTTTGACGAATTATTTATGGCTAGAGAGACTTCTGTAATTTGCTCAGAGGAGTTCTGTGAGAAATTGTAAATTAATCACCATGCTGCCTTACCTACAGTTGAGTTAGGTCCCCAGTTTATTCTAGTTTCAGTGATAATGCCAAACCAAGTAATTCTTGAGCAAAATAGCCAGGAATTTGAGATGAGTACTTTCACAGCAGGCAGGCAGGGATCAGGAAAGGAACAACATAGCAGTTATAATATGGGCTGGGAATAAATGCAACACACTTCATTGGGATACAAATAGTCCTCGTGGTACTGCAGGAAAAGCTGCAGAGTTATTTATATTGGGGTGGCAGGTAAAAGTTACAGCCAGGGTTGGACCCAATTGTTTTGAGATGGTGGTGGTGGGTGTTCTACCCAATTGTTTTGTGCTCTATACAAACACACAGAGACCTCCATGCAACTTGAAATCTACATTTTGAAAGAACTTTAATCAGAAGAAAAACAAAAAAAATAAAATAAATGACAACAACAAAAAAACCCCAAACCACACAAACTCCAACTTGGACAATGCACCGCCCAAAAAAATATTTCCATCATGTAATTCCTACACAAGTACATAGAAAATACTGCAGAAAACACTTAGGAACAAGTTTACAGATAAAAGAAAGGCTGGAGCACAAGTTTTTTCTCCTTCAGTCATTGGTGATATTAACCAGCATCCACCTAGAAATAATGGGATGAGGAAACAGGTCAGGAAAAAACCAAACAAAGTTGGGAAATACTCAGAAACCCCAAAAGGCTCTTTTACTCCAAATTCCAGTCCTGCCTTAGGCATATTTTTTATCCTTTCAACTTTTGAAACACTACAGAAGTTACTTCTTATAAAGATGCTGCAGTAACCAGGATATTTCTTGACTTGAATCAATTAAGAAATAACTTTCCAACTTAAGTTTTTAAATGAAAGATATTTCATTATTTCAGTAAAAGACAGTTACATTGTATGTGTGGAAAACTAGATATAAGGTGATACTGTTTCAAAATATGAAACAGTAGCTGCATTAGGAATTTTGCATCTTCAAAGTTGTTTTATTTAATGGAAAAATCCATGGAGATACAACTGGATACCACCAGTAACTGACTGGTGGCTGAGGCTGCTCAGACTGCAGAAGAAAGCAGAAACCAGTCAGACTATAAGGTAAGACAGGAAGTAGCTTCAGATTCACATTTAAAATTATAGAGTCTGAAACATGTCAGCAATGAGCCAATGCCAGCACTTCACCCCAAATGCTCACTTAGAGCACCCCCAGCTATGGAAATGCATTTAAATCAACTCTCCATATGGACATCAGGTAAAGCCCCAGTCTTTGACTTCATCTCTTGTTGGCAAGAAATTTAGCACATAATTAACTTTTCAAATTGCAGGGTAGACTTCTGGGTCATGTGAGATTTCACAAATCCTTTAACAGTCGTTCATAAGCCCAACAGAGTGAGCTTTATGTCTACAGAAATCAGTTATCAAACGTTACAGGAATGACTGATTTTTTTTCACCCCATATGAATCTTCTGTAATAAGTCACTAACAAAGTTTCAAACCTGCTTAATTATACTTAACAATTCTTTTAAGAGCATGCTATAGAGCAGCAAGTTTGCTGCATACAATCAAGACCCAGTCTTTGCTTTCAATTTATTTGCCTGTATTCCTCTGCATTGCTTACACACATTGCTTTCCTTGTTTTTAAGTAGGAAAGCCTTGAAAATTTCACAACAGCAGATCGTGCCTTGCAAACGCTGAATAATGGATTTATTAACACTGCATAAAACTGTGAACACTAAACTCGGTGGAGCTTTTTGTGAGAGCCTCAGGCCTTCCCCAGGGTCACAGGAAATTGCTGTCACTGTCACAGCCACAGGAAGCCATTGTCACTGTAATTCAGACTGAGCAGGGGAGCAAAGCACGATGCTTCCTGTGGCACAGTGTTTCTGTGTTTGCAAAGAGCCAGCAAAGGCTGCAGCTACTGCACTTACATAAACCACAACCTCTTGAATGTGTGCAGTCCCAAAGTCTCAGCAAGGTTCTTGTTTGAAAACCTCCTCTCTAAAATTCTTACACCCCAACTTAGATATTAGGAGAGGTATCTCCTGTCCTACCTGCTATAAAGTCTCCCTATACATCCACACACACCTTTAGAGCTGTTGTGTGCTCACACTGAGATCAGCTGCAGCAAGAGCAGGCATAAGGAATTTATACATATCCAGCTACCTTGGATACCAGTAACACCACAAATTCCAGGGTGCAGCTCCTTCTGGAGACTAACACAGCTTTACTGCTGCGGCAACTAAATCAGCTCCAAGGAAGCTGAGGGAAGCCGCATTTTGGCTTCACTGTAACCCTGATTATTCTTCATTTATGAATATTGCTCCTTAAAACCTTGCATTTTGTGTTGGCTCTTTCCTGGCAGCACACATCCAGGGAACGTGATGCTCAGAGAATGATGGGCATCTGAATCTATGCAGTATCTTAAAACTACACCCACCCCACCCATTGCACTTAATTAACAGACATGCTGTGACTGTTCACAGACCTCCAGATCTGAGTTTCAAGACAGAACAAATCAATATCACTAATACTGAGCACATAGGTCTTTAAACTGTCAAGTTTAAAGATTTCTATGTCCTAGATCCTCATCACATCCCATCTTGCCCACACAAACCATTCTTTCCCCGTGCAGAGATCCACTCAGACCTGCTGCTTACAGGCCTCATGCCTGTAACCACATCACATCCCTTCACTCTCTCCACCCAAAATTACACCTTTCTCAGCTTCCCATCCTGCCAATTTGCTGTAACACATCTTTGTAGAGCTTTACATTTTTCCTGCATTCATTTTGTTTTATTCCCTCCAATTGTCTCAGTTCCTCTCTCTAATTTATAGTTTCTTCTTTCCACTTCTGTCCTTCCTGCCACTTGCTGAACACAGATTTGTTTTAATTTACAGGGAGTGTGTTAGTGCAATCTGTTTCATTAATTTAATTCGTTGTATTTTGGCAGTTTCTAAAGGTTCCAGGATAGAAACAAGACTCCAGCTATGCCAATCACTATGCAGACCAGCCACTGTAAGACAAATCCCATCCTAAGGAGATTACAGGTTAGATTTAAAATAAATAGAAATCAAATGGTGGTCAAAGGAATTTGGGATGGGAAAAAAAATTATATAGTGAGGGCTTTTTTGTTAAATTTACAAGTTTCATCCTGCATCCACATGACTACTGTTAGCATGCTTGGATTTAAGGGTTGCCTATGGTATCATATTTCTGTGGGCCATTAGACTGGTACATAAATGTCCTTATTCACCTCTTTTGAAAAGCACATATAGTACCTTCCAACATTCAAATGAGCTGTTTGTGTTGTATTTTAAGACCCCACAGCAGGGTCGAGCACATAATCTCCTCTGTTACTGCAGTGGAGCAGCCTGAA
Organism: Lepidothrix coronata; assembly: GCF_001604755.1. Taxonomy (NCBI): domain Eukaryota; kingdom Metazoa; phylum Chordata; class Aves; order Passeriformes; family Pipridae; genus Lepidothrix; species Lepidothrix coronata. The sequence continues at coordinate 1,454,311 of NW_016690280.1, forward strand.
CAAGCCATACACCCACATTTGTTTCCTATGTGGAGCATGGGGGTTGCTGGGGACTCCAGTAGGTGTAAAAAGACATCAGTTTGCATTTTAATGGCCCGTGTCTGCCACAAGCAACACCTGCTGAAAAGGTGGAATCCAGTAGGACTTGCAAGAGCAAATCTTCCATTTTATGCCCATCCTTTACATAAATCTGAGCTTAACATAACAAAGAGCCTGCTGGGCTGAGCTGTTGGATCTGAAAGTCCAATCAGCTCAAGGGCTGAGTAGTTTCTTTGTGTTAGTTGGTAATTTCTTGTAGGCTCAGGATTTATTGCCCCTGTTCTCTGGCGGGCTCAGCAGCCCCAGCTGTCTGCAGTTAAACGCCAAAGGTACAGAATATCCACAAGAGATAAAACCTTTGTGGTTTGTAGCAAGGACCGTGACCCTTCCGGCCTCCCCTGCCTCAAAGGTGTCTGGCAACTTTGTTTCTGCGAACTTCTGAGTGCGACTGTTTGCAATCTTTTGAAACAGAATCAAAGAGCAGCCGTGGCTGCTCCACCCCTGGAAGTGTCCAAAGCCAGGTTGGAAGGGGCTTGGAGCAAAGTGGGCTTTGAGGTCCTTTCCCATCCAACCATTCCAAGACCTTAAGGGAAAACACTAACTCCTTTCCTCCCCTTTTCAAGACTGCGTTTTCCACTTTACTCGATGTTCCTAAGTCATGCAGCACCTTAAAGTGCTGATTTATTATCCCTCGAAAGGCACCAGACTGGATCCCCCTGAAGGGCGAGCTAACCCCTTTAAGCGGCGAACTGGACACCCCGAGGGGCGAGTTCACCCCCCTGAGGAGCGAAGTGACGCCCGTAAAGGGCGCTCCGATGCCCCTGAGGGGCGCGTTCCACCCCTCATGGCCGTCCGCCCTCCTGCCCTCGCCATCTTCCCCTGCGCGCTCCCCAGTTCCCGCCCCGCGACAGACACCTGGCGCCGCCAATCACCGCCCTCCCTCGGGAGCGGCGCCTCCCTCCACCAATGAGATGTCGCAGCAGCCCCGCAAGCCCCGCCCCCTCACTCCGCGGCGGCCTATAAAGGACTAAGCCACGCCCCCTCTTCCCCTTCCCGACTCGGCGCTGAATGAAGCCCCCGCTGGCCAACGGGAAGTTCCCGCGGGGTTTGACGGACCGCTGAGCCGTCCAGTAGAAGAGCAGCGTTGCGGCGCGCCCGCCAATCGGACGCCGCCTGCGGGCGCGGGGGGCGGGCCCTCCCTCCCCGCGGGCCGTGGCCGTCGCTCCCGCGGCTGGAGGGAGGCGGCGGCGAAAATGGCGGCCATGGCTGCGGAGGCGGCGGCGACTGCGGCGGTGCCGGGGGACGGCGGTGCCGGCGAGGCTGAGCCCGAGATGGAGCCGATCCCGGGCAGTGAGGCCGGCGCGGACCCTCCGCCTGCCGTCAGCGAGGCCGTGGAGTCGGCGGTGCCGGATGGCGAGGAGGCCGACGGCGGCAAGGCCGAGGAGCCGCCGCCGGTGCAGCGCGCCCGGAGCCCCGGCGGGACGCGAGAGCCGGACGCGGGGAGGACGGAGGAGCCGCCGCCGTCGCCCCGCAGCCCCGCAGTGGAATCGCCGCGGTCCGAGCCCCGCGCGGCGCCCAGCCCGGGGTGCTCGGAGCCGCCGCAGCCCTGCCCGCCGCCCGAGCCCGCCCGGGAGCCGCCGCAGCCCTGCCCGCCGGCTGCCGGGGGCTCCGCGGGGCCCGGGGAGGAGCCGTCCCGGCCGGAGGAGGAGGAGCCGGATGCTGCCGCCGCCGTGGAGCCCGATCCGCCGGTGCCCGCGACCCCGGGCGCGGGGGAGGCGGAGGCGCCGGCGCTGCTGCCCGGCTCCGAGGTGCGGGTCACCCTGGACCACATCATCGAGGACGCCCTGGTGGTCTCGTTCCGGCTGGGAGAGAAGCTTTTTTCCGGGGTCCTCATGGACCTCTCGAAAAGGTGAGAGCTCGGGGGGGAACCGGCTGAGCCCCCCACCCAGCGCCGGGGCCGGGAGCCCACCCGGAGCCCCCCGGGGCGGGATGGGGGGCGGCCCCCGGGACCCTCGGGGGCGCTGCCCGGGCAGGGGCGGAGGGGCACGGCGGCTGCAGCCCCCCCTGCACTGCACTCCCTTCCCCTCCCATCCCATTCCCTCCTTGGCCGCGGTCCGCCTGGGACCGAGCGGCTGCTATTCCCCGGGGAGCGGAGCATCAGCTCCCGGGCATCCTCCTCCTCGACCCTTCCAGCCGAGGGTGGGAAGGGCCCGGGGAATGGGAATGGGAAGATGGGAGAGGCGCGAGCACATGGGCACAGCCTTTGGGCTTGGCTGGGTTTCCACGGCGCCTGCAGCATCATCCCTGTGTGCCTGGGAAAAGGACCCGAGCTACAGATGTACGAAACAGACCCAGAGATCTCTTTTCCCTGTTCGTTCTGGCTTACATTGCCTAGGTAACCTTATTTTTCAGTACTTACTTTTTTCAGAATAATGGTTTTCAAGCCAGGCTGTTGCAGTTATCAGTGCAGTTATTAATTAGTACTAATTGCTCCTTGTATGCAAGGAATGAGTTGACGTTTATTGGTTCTTAAATATCCTTTTGGATGGGGGGGGATTGTTATGTATCACCAAATAACTTAGCCTTATCAGACTGTGAGCTTTAGGGTTTGCTTCTTTTCATTGCCTTCCTATAGCAAGGGATTCTTGGGAGACTAGAAATCGTTGTATCTTATAAACAATTTAACTACTGTTTACAGGTGAAAATACCTCTTCATCTTAGTGTTTGTTTTGTAAACTTATAAGGACTATGCAAATACATGAGAGAAGAGTGAAATTTGACCAAGGTTATTATTTAAAATAATCGGTATGCCAAACATGCAGTGCTTTTCTCCCCCAAATTTAAGCTGCATGTGTGGGCATATGTATTTTTACACTCCTTTTACATGTTTAATAACTTCCTATAATATCAAAATTGTCATTACTTCCTAGAAGGAAAGTGTTTGAGACCAGCAGTTTTGGCCTGGGCCTCATTATATGGTTGGGTCTTGTCACACAAGGCCTTTTCTGAAACTAGGGTTTTGGATAATACCATGGAATTAAGTTTTAAATTTGTCAGTTGTTGAGGTATAAAATGCTAAGCTACCAATTTGTCTTTTCAAGCCAAGTACTAAAATGTGGTCTGCTAACTGCACTCACTTGGAGCGTGAAATAGCGTGTCAAGGCGGGGCAGAAGGTGATGAAAATTAAGTCCTAATCCTGGGTAACATTGATTCTTTTGTAGGTTTGAAGTTGTAGCAGCAAAATGACATTGTTGCCTTGGTCAGGAGGGTGAGGCACTTGGTTCTGTGCTTCCAGGGGTGAAGGGAAATACCAGCTTCTCCCTTACTCCTGAGAGGGATTGGACCTTCCTAAACACACGTTGACCTCTTGTTTTTCTGAGGTTCTTGTGCACTGAGGGTCCTTCTGTCATGCAGTAGATCTGCAACTCTTTGCAGCAAAAGTCAGTTTGCAGGGTGGCTGCTGCTCTTGTGCCTTGGTGAAAGCATCTCCATTCTCCCTGGTGCCAAACACAGCCCCGGGACAAACCTTTGCAGTGGGAACTGTGTAAAAGCCATGAGGAAAGGCTTGGGCTATTCCTCCCAGATTCTCTTTGCAGTGGAACCACTTATTCCTTCCTCTCCATTCATATGATCTTCCCATGTAACAGAGGTGCTTGTTACATGGGAATTCAGGAGGTGAAACATAAACTCTAAAGGCCAAGCTCTGCAGAGGGACTGGACAAGAAGAACTGAGTTTTGAGACGTAAGGTCTGTAGTGTTTGGCTGGTGACAAGTAAATATTGGTAGATAACAGGAGTCTCTGTTCAGATGCCTCAGAGCACCAAATGCAGTGGAAAACGAGCTCTGTTTCTACTGGACTGTTTCTATGGTCCAAGAACTTGCTGCCTGTAATAAGTTGAAACATTATGAAAAACAAAGGTGTTACATGAATGGCCAAATTTCAGTCTTACCATGTCAGTGGTGACTAAAGGGTATTACTGTTTAGGTCAGCTTTTTATTATATCTCTTTAGTTTTGTTTTGTGTATCAGCACCTGGACTTGTAGAACATGAACATATTCCAGGAACGTCCTGTATCTGTGGCAGGTCCTGGAAGTCTTGTAACAAGTTTTTCCCCTGACTAAAAACTAAAAAGAAGGCCAGGGTTAAATGAAAACCACCTAAATTCCAGCATGCATTTACCTGACAGCATTGGGAGTTCTAGCAGGGAAGATGGGTGGTTCCTGAAGTCCATCTCATTCAAATGCTTGGGAATAATCTTACAAACTTTCCTAATATCAAAGGGATCGATATTTTAAGATCGACAGCTCTTATTAAGTAAAAGTGAAAATTTGTATTAGAATTTACTCATTCAGTAGCTTGAAAAAGTGGCTGATGTGTTCACTGCACATGCTAATAATGTTTGTATACTCAGAAGAAAATAATTCCTGCTCCTTTTTGGATCTTACTTTCTCCTTCCCCTCCAGAGCAGTGAAGGTGCTACTTCCATACAGTACTAAGAAGAGCAAGTTTTAATGACTGTTTTATAAACCTGTTCACTGGACTCTTTTTAGTCTTTTCTGGTCACGTTCTGAATTACTTGAACTTCACAGTGAAAGGAAAGCAAAATTATCCCCATGTATTTCTGGTTTTAAAGTTTTTTGGCTGTTTGTGGGTTTTGTTGTTTTTTTTCTCCTGAATTCCTTTTCCATTGTTGAGATGGTGCATTGACTTTGCATTTCATTCTTGTGGACTTTTATATGAAGTCAGTGATATTTATATCAAAGGCCTGATTTTCCTCCTACCCCCTATAAATAGGATGTCCATTTAGGAGTTTATAACACAAGCACCTTGGTGTTCAGTGGACTTTATTCCTACATTTATTTGAATTAAGGAGGTATTTTCTCTGCCTGTACTAATGGCAGTCTTGTGAACCTGGTGCACAGGAAGTTTTGAAAATCAGCAGAAAGGAAGAGAAGAGAAGGTTGAGTGGAGACCTCACAACCCCTTCCAGTATCTGAAGGGGCTACAAGGAAGCTGGAGAGGGACTGTTCATCAGGAACTGGAGTGACAGGACAAGGGGGAATGGCTTCAAACTGAAAGAGTGGGTTTAGATGGGATACTGGGAGGAAATTCTTGGCTGTGAGGGAGGTGAGGCCCTGGCACAGGTTGCCCAGAGAAGCTGTGGCTGCCCCATCCCTGGAATTGTTCAAGGCCAGGTTGGATGGGGCTTGGAGCAACCTGGTCTGCTGGAAGGTGTTGGAACAAGACCTTGGAACAAGATGATCTTTAAGGTCCCTTCCAACCCAAATCATTCCATGTTTTTATAGGATTTAAAAGTCCTTGTAACCTGCCTGTATCTGGCATTTGCCTGACACTGTTTGCTTAGGGGACAGGAGATGTTCATCCCACCTGCTGGCTCTGAATTAGTGCAAATCCTGCTCTGCACCTGGAGGAAGTAGGTGGTATGAAAATACCTGATGAGCGTAGCATTTGTAAATCTTAAAATGTAGGATTTAGTTTTGGTTTTGTTTGTTTTTCTGGAGAGAAGATAATTGTTTCTGCATGTTTTTTTTTCCCTTCCTAAAGATTAGGGGAGGAGGGGGATTAAATTTATATTCTGTTGCTTTGGCAACAGTCAGGATTTGGACTTTTTATTGCTTTATCATTTGACTAAAATATTCCTTCTAATTCTAAAGAGGTGATGGACAAGTTTCTTGCCTTTTTCTTTAAGCAAGTTCCCATCTGACTTTTGTGTGCTCATAATAGCTCTTGAGGGAGAAAGAAAGAGCAAAAAGTTGTTTTGTGACCTAAAAGTCTTAGATATCTAAAAGATGTCCAGTGTATTCCTAGTAGGCAGGTGTTTGAAATTATGTTTATTGGGGTTTGGTTGTGGAAGATAAGGAAAGATTTCCTGCAGCAAGGTGTGCATGAACTGTATGATGAAAATAAACTTTTATAGGCAGCTTCCAATTCTTAAAGTCCTAGAAGCAGTTTTCAGTTACAGCATTCTTTCTTGATGACTCTTGAATCCTTTTTGCAAAATGTTCCTACAACTCACCACCTGCTGTCTTTTGTAGCTTCTCAGAAGCCTAAAGGAGCTGGGTGAAATTCTGGCATTTAAGGAACATCCATAGCACTTCTTTGACATTTGTTTTCATTATCCCCAGGGCACCAGAAGCATAAGTGTGATGTGAGTGTGTGTGTGGGGGGGTTAACAGAGTGACTTACATGTATTTTGCTTGTGACTGACAGAAGTTTTATTGAATGACAAAGGTAGCCTCACTTAGAGGATGGTGTTAGAGTGAATCATAGAATGGTTGGAGTTGGAAGAGATCTTAAAGGGATCTTAAAGCTCATCCAGTTCCAACCCCCTGCCATGGGCAAGGACACCTTCCACTGGGCCATGTTGCTTCAAGCCCTGTCCAGCCTGGCCTTGAACACTTTCAGGGATGGGGCAGCCACAGCTTCTCTGGGCAATCTGTCCCAGTTCTCTACAACCCTCCCAGTAAAGAATTTCTTCCCAATATCTCATCTAAACCTCTGTGTCAGTTTGAAGCCATTTCCCCCTGTCCTGTCACTCCAGTTCCTGATGCAGAGTCCCCTCTCCAGCTTCCCTGTAGCCCCTTCAGACACTGGAAGGGGCTCTGAGGTCTCTACACAACCTTCTCCTCTCCAGCTGAACAGCCCCAGCTTTCCCAGCCTGTCTCCATAGGGGAGGAGATCCAGCCCCTCAGCAACTTCATGGCTCCATGAAGTGTTGGATCAGAAGACTTTGTGACATGTCTTTCATCCTATCATTTTCTATGATTTTGTAGCTTTTCAGCTTCTCTATGAAAACGGTGTCTCTATCAACATCCAAAACTTTAAGTGTTATTTGTGGTGTCTTATCAAGTGCTTTTTGAAAGGCTTTCTCATTTTCAAGTTTCCTCTTGGGAAGTGGAAATAGCTGACAAAACTGGCCTAGCTTGTAGTATTTTGCTAATATAGTTATAAAGCACATTAATACTGCAAACACTTGCCAATCTGCTTCTGATTTTGAGCCAGTACAAGGAGTGTGACTTTTCCCTTTCTCAAACCAGGAAGCTCTTACTGGTAAATTGGGTGTCTGGATTGTGTCTCAGACTTCTTTCCTGAAGTATCATCTGTAGTCTACAGCTGTTCTTTGTTGGACTGGGATGTAATACAGTGTTCCTCTCTGTATCTCAGCAGCATGGCTTATCCTGGCTTTCTAAGGGTTCCTTGATTGACTTGGCTCAAAGTGTTGAGAGACAGGTCAGAGATGAAATTTTCTATCTGCTTTCATTTTTATTTTCTTTTGTGGGACTGATGAATTTTGGCACTGAATTGGCTTGAAGTTCATCCATTAGTCACTGGTGTCATTCTCTTCTGTGTGTCTTGGATCTGACTGGTATGTGGATGAGGTGTGTATTCACGCTGTATATTGAAGTATATATTCAAGGTATTTTCTCTCACTAATAATGTTTTGCAGTTGTGCAACACTTCAAAATATATCAACAAATTTCTCAGCAAAGTGTCTACTCTAAAGTGCAGTAGATGTTAAAAGATACTCTCAGTTTAAACAGACCTTCACCTTTATAGAGATGCCAGTAAAATTGCAGTAGTTAGTGGAAAGCCTAAACTCAAAGCATTTTATCTTCTGAAGTTTACTTTTACGTCCTTGATAGAACTCTGGGTTACAAAAAACTGAAGGAAATCCTGTGAGTGCACTTGTAAATCCTTTCTGATGGAAAGGTTTGTGTTGCCTCCCCACCCTATGAGGACCACCTCTGTTATCTTCAGCCTTATCAACTCAGAGCTTCTGTCTCCACACTGGATAATTCTTCAGAGCCTGCATCAGCATCCTGACTCCAGGGGCTTCTGGGAGTCACTTCCTTGGAAGCTGAAGTCTTCTAACTCCATGGAGAGATGCACTGTGAGCTAATGCAGCTCTGAGGCTGTTTGCACATTGGTGGCCATTATTAGGTTTCTGCTTGGGCAGGGGTTGCAGCAGAGACCCAGGTTACAGCAATCAGGAGTAATTCAAGTCACCTACTGCCTTAGATACTTCTCACCAGCTTTCTTGGGATACTTCTCAAACTCAAGTTCTGTGCATGCCCTGCTCTTGTCTTTCCTTTGTCCTGAAAAGTGCCAGAAACAAGAGCTTGGATTTCAGGCCAGAGCACCTGCTTGAAAAACACCTGTTTTTCCATAGGTGAGCTTCTCACTGGTGTGTTTAGATGTGGATTGTCACACATCACGTAATTTGAACTGTCATATCTTTGACCAAATTCTCCTTGGTGCTGAGGCAACATCTTAATGTTTTGCTGTTTCTGAGTCCCTCATCCCTTTGCCATGTTTTTAGAGCTCTAAGTGAAATATACATTTTCTAATCTATTTAATCCCGTGTTACAGTGCTCAGGAGGTGAGTAAAATGTGGGGTTGATTGTTTGGCTTGTGGGAGTGGTTTTTTCAGGAAACTGCCACTTAAAGCAATGTGTTCCATTGTTGTGCTTCATCACACCAAGTAGATCCTTCATTAAAAATTGTTGGATAATCTGTGGTTTGGATACAGATTACTTTGAGGAGTTCTGCAATACTTAGTGTTCAAAGAGCTATGATCTAACTGTATATTACATTGAATATTACAATTTAAACCCTCAGTTTAGATACCTGAAGTATATATCCTTAGCTCTATGTTATTTCAGCATATTATTATACTCCCAGCATTCAGGGTCTTAGAACTTTGATCCATGCAATAAAAATGGCCTCTGTTGTTGCTTGTCTTGGCTTTTGCAGAACACTAAGGATGGTACTGAGTACAAGAGCAATGCAGAAATAGGCAATAGGAGATTGCTGCAGTTCTGACTTAGTGGTGAAGATGAGTTTTGATCATAGTCATTTACAACAGACTTCATTTAACACTTGAACACTGGAAGTTACTGTGCTTTGTTGGCCTTAATTCAGTCTGTCCACAGACAAATGGGAAATAGTTCTGAACTGGTTCAGTGGGTTCTCTCCTTTGGCTCTTCTTGGCAGAACAAGGTGCTTTTTCATTTCTGTTTCTTTTAATAGAGAAGTAAAAGACATTGGAGGCTAAAGATGAGAACTTAAGACTTACACGTAGTAATGTAAAAACACTTTGCCCCAGGGTGTACTGCTTGGATGTTTATGTACATACAGGTTTAGATGGAATTTGTTCCTTATGTCATGTTTATTTCTCAAAAAATACTGTTTAACTGTGCTGTTTTGCATACAAATTGAGTAATAATGTGTATTCATTGTAGTAATTTTGTAGGATTTAGATTTGAAAAAAGTAGTTTTACTTTCCTTGAAGTACTTAAGTTTTAATGCCTGTAACACAAAACTGTATGATTTCTAGTTTTGGTACCCAAACTGGCTTTTAGATGCCATGGCTACCTGTTAATTAACTTGCACTTGGTAAGCTGTGGAAATAAAGCCTCATTTTATCATATTTCTGTCTCTGCACATCCCGGTCAGTTGAAAGCTCTTTTCATTGTAAATATCATTGAACTGCCAGAATGGATCTCGTCTACCCCATTAGTCTCTTACTTATTAGTCCTGGTATTCCTGTTGCTATTTATGGCTTTAATGAATATGTATATTGAAGGGATATCTATAGCAGAAATATGATTAGATCCTACTGATTGCCCTGGTTACCTGAAAAACCTCTTAGAGATAAGTTTCTTTTACACCATCCTCTCTTAAGAGGTGCATTTTCAAAGCAAAAAAGAGCCAGGACCCTTATACAGGAGAGGAACTGGCAACAGAGAAAACTGGTTCTGATTTTGCACAGGTACAAGGCAGCAGTGCACTGCTTTCCACAACTGCCTTGAATCAGGTTGAAATACCTATTTCTTAGTTTGTTTTTTCTTTTAACACTTCGGTTTTAGATCCCCTGTCAATGAATCCTTCCCTCAAGTGTGATGCTCTGAGGTAGAAGTGAGTTAGTCAGGAGTGGGGCTGTTCAGGGGGCAGCTGGAACCTGGGCACTGAGGGATTTTTTTTTTTTTAAGCAAACAGTAATTAAGTATATATTTCCAAGAGTAGCTTTTCTGGATGAAAATAATATTATGGGGACAGATGAGACTTGGGATCAATATATTAAAAAAATTAGTTTGTTTTAGAATAAAGACAAGGCAATTCTTTACAGTACTTAAATGTGCAACAGGTGACAAACAAAATATGTGGGTCATCTCAGTGATGTAATAACTGAAATGGTTTCTCTTCAGAGGTGATCTACAGCCCAGTCATTGACTGATGTGAAGTTATGGCACAACTGAGTTGTGTTGCTTGGATTTTTTTAACTTTTTTTTTTATACAGTAGCTTTTTAGTCCTTTTTCATCTCTGTAGCAGATGAGCCAAATACTTTTGCAGTTTTGTGTCTAACCTGCCTACACGTGTCACTACTGACTATTTCAACCTTGTAGCTGGTGTAGCAAAATTTATTGTTGTGGTTGTATGAGATGCATTTGTCTTCCAGGTCCACGTACTAGACATGTGAAAATAGGACTTGAAATCCCAGTACATGCAATAAATACTTTTGCTTCCTGTTGAAGTAATTAGATGTTGTGTCATGCTTTGTCTTGAGTAGGTTTAAGATCATGTCTTCATTCTGCTGTTTCTCTTGAGAAAAACAAATTCTTCTTTTCTTGCCTTGTTCTTTGTCTTCATTCTCCCCTGTATCATTTACTGTTTCATTTGTAAGTTTTTCTGCCATTGTTTTCTCTTCTTAATTTTCATGTCATTCTTCCAAGTTGCATAACTGGAGAACTTGATTCTCCAAGAAGGAAACAGAGATAATCTAGAAACTGCATGTTTATAGATGCAATCTGCTGTTGGATGAGGCAAAGAGAGGGCACCACACACTGAGCTGTTGGAAATAATACTCAGTCTCTTGGCTTTTGCCACATTTGTCTTGTACTGCAGGTGGACTGTCTTGATTAGTCATGTCTGTATGTATTGACACACCCTTTACAGGAATAGGGTTGTGCATAACTGGCACTAAACAATATCCATTAATGGTCTCGAGTTCCCCAATTCATTCATTTTTAGGTAGACAAAGGTGGGAGATTAGAGTTCATCTGTTAAAACAGTACCTTTTGTGAGGCAGACTCTGCCTTCAGAGATTCAGTCTGGATTGGTTTTGTGTCTGACTAAAGCAGCTTTGCATTTTAGGTAGAAATTCCACTTTGGCTGTCCTGTTCTTCAGCTTTGGCCTGTGTATTGTGCAGGTGCTTGAAGGAAAGGAGAGTCTGCAGTGCAGTATTAATCTTTGACTTCATAGTAGCAGTCATATGCTGAGCTTTCCATCAGGCTTTTTTATGCCTCTGGAGTGGTAATTGTGCTGACTTGGCTTGTGAGGCAGTAGAACAAAAACTTGGGAAAAGAGAGATGAAGTACTTAAATGGGATCCTTCTGGAGAACTTGCAGCCCTCATCATCCAATTCTTCCTAGTCACTACTAATAATGCTTAATTTCCTAAATCAGAGTCAGCATAAATGTCCTCTGGGAGAAAGGCTTGTGCACTGGACTCTGGAAATGTCTTGTGAGGGCTTGGAAATGCAGTTCCTGAGGCAGTGGGAAGAGTTGTAAGGGATGTTTCTCTACGTGGGGTTTGCACATTTGATGTCCCACTCCTGTCTAGTTCTACTCTTGAGATGTTTGTCTGGGCACAGCAGAGGTCTTTCCCTACCTTGTTTTCAACTCTTATCACAGATTAACTTTTTCCCAAATCCTGTAATCTTTATCAGGTGATGAAAGATAGGATCTGGATCTGATCTTATTTCCTCTTGGAAGCTGAAGATCTTGATGCAAGGAACACTGAAAATATTGCTAATCTAATTATTGTCAGCTGATAGTTTCTTTTAAATCCCTACTTGGAATTGAATAACTTGCTCACAATCCTTAGTGGAAGGAAAAGTGTTTGTGGAAAAGCAACTTCTTTACACTTGATGGACTTGTGGGACTTTAGGGAACTTAAAACTTAGTTATGAGTGAGTCCCTGGTGGTTTAATGCCAGACTTAAGGCTGGAAAAATGTCTGTATGAGCTGCTGAATGTTTATAAGTCACTGTAGCCCTCACTACTGCAGTAGACTGTTTAGTTCTGCTGCTCCTCTCTGGGAGACGTGTGGAATTCAACTGGAGTGGGTCCCAACCTCAGAAATGAGGTGCTGAGGTAAAGAGCACTACTCAGCCCACAGGCCAGGACAGAGCTGCTCTATCTATCCCCTGGGCTCCTGCTTCTGTCTCCAGGGTTCAAAGGTGGGAATGTAACATGGAAAAGCATGGGCATGTAAATTGTCACGTGTTGAACCTTCTTTCTCTTGATGACAACTTTGTTTGGGTGTCCTTTGCTTAGGACTCTGCTATTTCTGTTCTCCTTCTGTAATGAAGTGCAAACAGGGTGGATAATTCAACCTTGGGTGAGTTGTTCGTTTCAGTTACAACTTTTAGATGTAAAAAGAGGCTTAACAGTTAAGCAGAAGGACAAACAAGTGATGGCTTTGGTTAGGGACAGTGTAAATAACCTTCTAACACATATGATGACTTTTTTCAAAACCAGTTTTGAGGGAGGCAACTTGGACAGAAAAGATTTTAAATAAACTTCAACTCAATCAGTTGCAGTTGAGCAGCCACAGTGCAACACGAAGTAGTGTGAACCTGAGGACAGATCTTGGGGAATAACTTCATTCTCCTGTCACGTGGGGTGGGATAAACATTATGGTGTTTTAGTGATTTTTAAAATGGAAGATTTGGCATTTGAATTGCAATTCCTTGTCCACCATGTTACTGCACTAAGCTCAAAGTATTAAAATACCAACTAATAGGAGCCACACACCGGTGTGTGAGTGGGAGTAAGAGTCGGGCAGTGCTCAGAGCAGCCCAGGGACAGCTCTGTGTGAGGCTGGGACCTCACTGGGGGATGTGGAGTGGAACACAAGGGAGGTGAAATAACCTTTTATAGTCCCCCCTGCCCGGTTCTGTGGATTGAAAGTTACAATGCTGCAAAAGGAATGTATTTTTGGTTTCCTCTCAGGAGAAGACCAGCATGATGCCGTGCAAATGGATAAAATGCATTGGCTTCCCCTGGAATTTCTCCCCTGCCACAGCCCTTTGCAGAAGGGTTGGTACCTGTTGGGCCATGTGCTGCCTTTGTCACTAGAGGAAAGTTAAGCCAATGCCTAATTCCTGCTGGGATTTTTTATTCTCCTCAGATCAGGGTGGAGACAAGTTCTGTGTTAGTCAAATGGGGCAGGAGAGATCTGGATCAGGAGTGATTCTAGTCTGGAGAAAAACAGGGAAAGGTTTAAAATCTTGTTTGCTCACAGAACAGAGAGGAATGGTTTGTACTGAGTTGCAATAAGAATGCTTTTGCTGGGAAAAACTCAAAACTGGTAGGCTGGCGAGTTTTGAGCTGTTATGCATCAGATAATCAAGTGCTGAGCTTTTGTGGATGAAGAGTGATGGCACTCTGTTCAGTGCAAGGATTTTTGCAGTGCAGATTTGTCTCAGTTAAATCTGAAACATTCATCCTTTTCTGATATGCTAAAAATGGAAGGATTTTGTAAAAGTCACTGAAGATGCCTTCACATAAAATTGACTTTGTATGGAAAATAATTTTGGGTAGATTTGGAGTTGATGGGATGAGTTTGTATGTTTGTAAGTGTTTTCCAAAGGTATAAAGTTAATTCTTTTACTACTGTCAAGGGGATATTTTTGTTACATTTTCAGGGCATCTCGTTGATGCAAGAGGAACTGATGATAAGTGAAGTTGTGTATTTCTAGTTCTCTACTGACTTTGCTTTGGTGTCCTGTTTTTTCAAAGCTTCCCATAAGGCTGGATATGAAGCTTTTAATTTTCATGGGATTCATGTCTTTCAAATGCTGGCTTACCTAATGCAGACAGGTTTTCAAATACTTTGTAACAAATGCAGCAAAAGTTCCCTCAAAACATTCAGTTTTATTTTTTTCCTCTCTTTAAGGTTTGGACCCCACGGAATCCCTGTGACCATATTTCCTAAAAGGGAATACAAGGACAAACCTGAAGCCATGCAGCTCCAAAATAAACCATTCCAAGACGAGGCACAGGTGAAGTGTGAGTCTGACGCTGCAGTCCCTGATGACTCTCCCCTCACACAGCCATCAGAGCCCAGCATAGCTAAAAGCCTATGGACTTCTAAACCACCTCCTCTCTTTCACGAGGGAGCACCGTACCCTCCTCCTTTGTTTATCAGGGACACGTATAACCAGTCAATACCTCAACCTCCACCCCGGAAAATCAAGCGGCCCAAGCGTAAAATGTACAGGGAGGAACCCACTTCGATCATGAACGCGATCAAACTACGGCCCCGGCAGGTCTTGTGTGACAAGTGCAAAAACAGTGTTGTTGCAGAAAAAAAGGAAATCAAAAAAGGTGGCAATGCAAGTGACTCTTCAAAATACGAGGATAGTAAAAAGCGAAGAAATGAGAGTGTGACTACTGTGAATAAAAAACTTAAGACTGACCATAAGGTGGATGGAAAAAGCCAAAATGAAAGCCAGAAAAGGAACGCTGTGGTCAAGGTTTCAAATATTGCCCACGGCAGAAGCAGAGTAGTTAAAGTTTCCGCACAAGCAAATACTTCAAAAGCGCAGTTAAATACAAAAAAAGTTCTCCAGAGCAAAAACATGGATCATGCAAAAGCTCGGGAAGTCTTGAAAATGGCCAAAGAAAAGGCACAAAAGAAGCAGAGTGCAACCTCCTCTTCCAAAAATGCACATTCTAAGGTCCACTTCACACGGCGTCTCCAGAACACCAGCTCAGGTTCCCTCCCGCCCCGATTGCGTTTAAAGCCACAAAGGTATCGGAATGAAGAAAATGACTCTTCTCTCAAGACAGGACTTGAGAAAATACGGAGTGGCAAGATGGCAACTAAGCCCCAGTCTCGCTGCTCCTCCACCCGCTCAGCAGGTGAGGCCCCTTCAGAAAATCAGAGCCCCTCAGAAGGCCCCGAAGAGGCCAGCAGTGAGGTTCAGGACACGAGTGAAGTGCATGTAACTGTTGATCAGGATGAACACCAGACACTGGGCAAGAGAGGCAGCAAAAGCAATATAACGGTTTACATGACCCTTAATCAAAAGAAATCTGACTCTTCCAGTGCATCAGTTTGTAGTAGTGATAGCACAGATGATTTGAAATCCACCAACTCTGAGTGTAGCTCTACTGAAAGCTTTGATTTTCCTCCAGGCAGCATGCATGCACCTTCCTCCTCCTCCTCCTCTTCGAAGGAAGAGAAAAAGCTCAGTAATTCCTTGAAAACGGAAGTCTTTTCCAAAAACGTCTCTAAATGTGTCACACCAGATGGCAGGACCGTATGTGTAGGGGACATTGTTTGGGCCAAGATTTATGGCTTCCCTTGGTGGCCAGCCCGTATCCTTACCATAACTGTGAGCCGGAAAGATAACGGCCTTTTAGTTCGGCAGGAGGCTCGTATCTCGTGGTTCGGCTCCACTACAACATCTTTCCTTGCTCTTGCACAGCTCTCCCCCTTTTTAGAAAGCTTCCAGTTGCGCTTTAATAAGAAGAGAAAGGGTCTGTACCGCAAGGCCGTCACAGAGGCAGCCAAGGCTGCTAAGCAGCTCACCCCCGAGGTTCGGGCCCTGCTGACGCAGTTTGAAACGTGAACATGGAAAGTAAGGTAGGCAAGAAACCTGGAGGCTCCACAAAATCCATAGCCTAGTTAGAGAACTACCATGAAGGACTTGGCGAGTCAGAAGTTGCACTCGGTTGACTGCTCTTTTTATACTAAACTCGTTCCATTTGTAGCGGTTTCTTGACAGTTAAACGAATTGAACATGCAATCAAAATTAGCCTAAAGTGAGGACTTCAGTATTTTTCAAGTGAGAATTTTTTTTAAAGAATGAAAAAAAAAAAAAACAACCTCCTCAACCACCCGATGCATAGGAGCCATAGCCTCAGCTGAAAGGCAGCTGATTTGCAGGGAATTTTTTAGTAGTTTCTACCCAGTATATAACTAGTTGCTTTGTGGCAAAGGGTTGACACAAGGGATGAAAGTAGTAGCTGTGACTTTTTTGTTTTATTAGGTGGCCCATCAGGGAAGTGTAGAAATGTAAGCCTTGTCTAAATGGTCTTTAAAGATTATTTTAACTAGTCTCTAATGGATTTAGTCTGGCCACTCCAAAGGGGTTCAAAGCCTGCTTAAACATCCGGAGGCGTGTCCTGATCCGCACAGGCCGGGTTAAATGGCGTTAGAGATGTGCTGAAATTTTTAAGGAAGAAGAATTCGTGTGACTTAAAGACCAGATTAAATGGGGTTTTATCGTAGTGACCACTTAAACACTCAACCTTTCTATGCACATGGGGGCACAACTATATCGCTTCAGGGTCTGAGAAGTCGAGGGATGCCTGTAGCTCTAAGACAAAGCTGAGGAGTCGCTCAGTGTTTGGGATCAAGGGCTGTTAATGCTGCATAGGTGTGAATCATACTGGTCTTTCTTCCTGAAGAAATCTTTCAGGCCATTTGCCTGGAGGTTTAGCTTAAGAGAGGCTTTGTTTTGAATGTGTAAATAATCAATTGCTGAAATTGGTCAGATTTTCTCCTGACTGGTTGTTCCTAAATTCTTAG
Organism: Lepidothrix coronata; assembly: GCF_001604755.1. Lineage (NCBI taxonomy): Eukaryota > Metazoa > Chordata > Aves > Passeriformes > Pipridae > Lepidothrix > Lepidothrix coronata. Next base: position 1,470,979 of record NW_016690280.1, read on the forward strand.
GATACGTCCTAGTAAATTACACTTTGTGAATTGTCAGATGTGTAATTGTTGCATTTTGGATGTATCTAACTTCATTTTTTTTTTTTTTTTTTTAATATTTCCGTTTAAGGTATCTGTTTGCAGGTCAGAAAATGAGAATATGTAATTGTGTAATGCTCTGAAATGTAAAAAAACAAACTGTAAATAAAATTGACTAAATCTCAATTATTTGTGTGTGTTTCTCAAAAAGCTTTGAAACAAATCCAGGATGTCAGAGTACTTTATCTGTATGCCGGATTTAGAGGACACTCTTAAAAAAGTAAATTGTCCTTTTTCATGCATTCTTAAAGATAACTGCTTGATGTAAATACTATTGGTATAGTTCAGTCTTAATTTGGAGATTGAACAATTATCTGTCCCTATTGTTTCAGAACCAGCTCTGTAGAGGGCTTTCTGTAAAGTTTATCAAATTTCTCCCTTAATTAGCTTTTGGTCCGTTTGTTTGGACAGAGACTGTGGATAAGGTCACTCGTACAGTGGGGAAATGTTTTCAGTTTTCCATCTTTCCAGCCCAGTCAGACCCACTCTCCACGGCCACCTCAGCTTTTCTTGCATGTTTTTTGCTCGATATTGGGGCATTTTCATGCAACTGACTTGACTCTTTTTTTTTTCTTTGAGTTCTGGTCCTTATCTGACCGTGTGAATTCCTGTCTCTCCTCCAACCCACTCCTGCCTCAGCCTCCTGAGTAGCTGGGATTACAGGTAATTTTCAAGCGATTCTCCTGCCTCAGCCTCCTGAGTAGCTGGGATTACAGGTAATTTTCAAGCGATTCTCCTGCCTCAGCCTCCTGAAGAATCTCCCACCCTTCATCCCAAAGCAGTTTTCATCCTGGTTTTTCCATAACTGCCCATGTAGGCAATCATGACAGATGTAAAAATTTAAGCTTAGGCTGAAATTAGATTTTAAATGGACATGAAAATGGGGGTAAGGATTTAATCATCAAACCCTTAAACATTTTTAATTTCATATGTTAATGATACTGTCTGGTCTTCCCAAATTATTCATTTTCTTTTTACCTTTTTTAATTATTCTTTTGTGCCCATAGAACTATTGGAAGTCTAAAGTGTTAAACTCATGACTGTTCAAATTTTCCTCAAGGTGACAGTCATTAGGTACTAATTAAGCTTCCAAATCTACCTTGGCATTCTAACAGTTCCCAAAAAACCCCACTGGTCAATGCTTTTTGAATGTGATAAACACACAATAAATTTCATAATGTCAAAAAAAAAAATTGGAAAAAAAAAGATCTGTTTCACTTTTATGTATTCTCTCCTGCAAACAGAAACAGTTTATTTAAGTAAAGAAGCCGTATTTTGTTTTTAAAGCAAACTGCTTTTTGGATCAAGAGCCCATGCAAGGTGGGTCAAATGTCTACACCAGTTCCTTGAGGTTTAGAAGCTCAAGTGAACTGGTTTTAATTTAGCTGTTCTGAGCCAAGTAGTGGTGAAATCAATATTGATATTGTTATTTTTTCTTTAGAAGACCTGGAAGCTTTGTACTCTTACCTCTTAATTTATATAAAATTAGAATAGCGCTAAGAGCTTACGCAGGCAAAGTTTGCTCAGGTGTTCACTGGGGTAGCAATAGGCATGAGAGAGCTTTCTTTAGATTGTTTTGTGTTCAAAAGAACTGTTTATGAAAGGCATTTAAAGAGTCAGCTTTGATTTGTGCTCGATCAGTTTTAAGTAGTCTTTCTTTTATAGGGAATGTGCTGTGTTGCTTCAGACTTAGCAGGTATAAAAAAAAATAGATTTGTTTTGTTGAAAAAAATTACCTTTTTTACAACATCACGTTACGTTAGGTTGAAAATATCCTCTTCATACTCATCCATGATTTTCCTCTCACTCCGAATTAGCAAATCCTGTGAGGTAACAGAGTTTCCAGGGGATGAGGTGTTGGGTTTAATGTAAAGCCTGGTTGCAGTTTGTGACTGTGGTTGTGGCAGGTGAGATGGAGCCTTGAAGGCTTAGACAAAACATGCTGGTTTAGCTACAAACTGTGAAAAAAAACCCCTGCTTTTATGTGCCTGTGTGCTCAAAGCAGTGCCCACTGTGGAATGCTGCTCCTGGAGCTGGGACACATTTCTGAGTTGGAGTGATGCTTTAAGTGACTTAGCAATAACTTATCCATAATTCCCGCCAGGAGCTGCCCTGTGCTGGGATAGGGCATCTGTGTGAGGAAGCAAAGGGTACAAACAGCCTCAAGCTCTGCCAGGGGAGGTTCAGGCTGAACATCAGGAAGAATTTCCTCATGGAAAAAAAAGGTGGTCAGGTATTGAAAGGGGCTGCCCAGGAAGGTGGTGAAGTCCCCATCCCTGGAGGTGTTCAGGGAACGACTGTATGTGGCACTCAGTGCTCTGCTCTGGTTGACGAGGTGGGGATCAGTCACAGGTTGGACTCGATGATCTTGGAGGTCTTTTCCAATCTAAATGATTCCATGATTCTGCCTTCAGAAGGCAAACAGCAGTAGAAAGGGCGACTGTTACTTTTCTATCAGCTTAATAGAATAAATTGCACATGATGCCTTTTTGACTTAATGAAATTCCTCGGTGGAGCTGTTGAATATGTATGGCCTTTCAATTTAGGGGGAAAATATGACAGGGGGTGATGAGTTCCTAGTACAAGAGTTCTGTTCTTCTGAGGATCTTTAGCTTCAGTTAAAATGCTTTGGGAGAGAGTAGTTATTTTGAAACTTAGACAGATTTCCTTTCCCAGGAGTGTTTGAAGGTGTGAGCGCTTCAGGAGTGAAGCTGGAAGCAATGGGAGATGTTTGTATGTCTCTGAAGTCATGCAGGAAATCGAACAAATATTTGTTATTTTTCTAATTGGAGTTGTAATTTTATGTCAACACTTCAGTGAGATAATCATCTCTGATGATATTTAGTTTGAAACCTACAGAACCACCAACTCCCTCCCCGGGAGGGAGGTTTAGTGGGGGTAATTTAGGTCTGTGCAAGGCTGAAAAGGCTTTTTTTTTTTTTTTCCAGAGTATATTGTAAAATATTTTTTCCAGGTAGTTTCTAAATGTGATTAGGATTAAGAATAGCACAAGCGAGGAAGAGGTAAGGGTTGCTTTTTTGCATTGCTAGCCTTAGGCTTGGTTCTAGTTAACTCTCTTAAATCCTGAAACTGATTTCCATTCGTGTCCTCTAAGCTGTCAGAGCAGAATAAGAACATGAATTTTGGAAAATAAGTCTCAGTACCTGCTTCTCAGTATTATCATCTGTCCTTATACCTGTTCTGTGAAGTACTGTGAAAAAATAGAGCTGCCTCCTTGGCTGAGGAGTTCTGGAAAGGGGGAGACTGATAATCAGAGAAAGGCTATTTCAGTCCATCTTTTTCATTATAATTGTATTCCAATAAATGCCTACAGGAATGATCAAATTCAGTCAGTGCAGTGGGATCACTACACTGATCTGTAGGTACAGACTGAGCTGGAAGGTAAGTGGAGTGAGCTCATGGTTAAAGGGGTGGCAATGTGTTGTGTCATAATCCATTTGGTAAAATGGCTATGACCACTGAAAAAAGGAAAGTTTTACATAACTAACAAAGCTTCTGAAATGGCTGGAGTGGTCAGGGATCACAGGCCTTTAACGTCAGGATAGGCCTGTAACACTGGGAACTTTCTGTAGCTGCAAGTCACCTAAAGATCCATGAGATCCAGGCTTGTGAGATGGGAATGTAATACCCACCTGCAAATTATTCTTAATCCCTAAAGGAAAGAACCTCTGTTATGATCCATGTCCTTAACAATTATGATGGCAAATTCCTAGTGAATATTTAAACCCCCTCAGCTGCTGTTCCTTGTTACAGCTTTGTATTTTAGTTTAAATAGATCCCTCCCACAGTGTCACCCTGTCAGTGCATTTATAGTGTGGCTGTTTAGATAAATAAGACCCCTCTGTAAAGTGGCTTTTCCCTGCTCATCCTCCTGGCATTTCTAGGCACTTGTTCTAGTCTGAACTCAGCTGTTTCTGACCTCAGTGGCAAGAACTGTTCATGGTATTGTAAATAGGTTTTACCAAACAGAAGCAATTCCTCCCTTAGTCAGAAATATCTCTAAATATTGGGTTTTAATTGTTAGATCCTGATAGCAGGTTATAGTTTCCTATGATGTACTCATACATTTCAGTCTCCTGTAATACCTGGGATGTGGATACCAATCCAGACTGTAATTTAAATTAATTTATGATTTTTTTCCCTTAAATTTAACTGTGACAAAACTGCCCTTGTGTGAACACAAGGCAAAATAGCAGTTCCCAGGCACGGCTGTGGTGACAGTGAATTGATGACTGGCTTGTTGTGCTTTTTCCCTGCACAGCTTTGTTGTTGCTCCCAGATTGGGCAGTTTGGGATAACTCCCTGGAGCAGCACTGGCACCTTAGTGTCAGGTACTAATTATTGAAGGGAACTCGGATCCACAGCTCCATGTCTTCCCCGAGAAAAAGCAATTGGTGTTCTTGGTGTGGGGTAGGAATAGCAGGAGCTGGAAAATGGATGGTTTTTGATAGCTCAGGGCTTTCACACTTCAGAAGACCTGAGCACATCCAAGAGAGAGGCAAATGGGAGCAAGAGACGGTCGTGAGTGTGGAATAACCTACCCAGAGCTGGGAGCTGTGACTTCTGTGCTTGTGCTGATGGGATGTGTCATCTTTGATCTTCACTTCCTGCCATGGCCCGAGGGGATAATGTTAACAGCAGTCTGCAGGTAGGAGTTGGCTCAGGGAACAAATCAGGATCCCCTGGAGCGAGTTTAAATTCGGGCTTTGCTCGTTCAGTGCGTGAAGACAAACGAATCCGTGGGATTTATTTGGGCTGTGTTTGACAAGTTATTTCCCAAATCAGGACCAAACATATTTTGAACAACTGTAACTCAGTTTCTATACCAGTGATTTCATTTCTCAATCCGGAGGAGGAAGAGGGGACGCTGGGAACTGAGAATATTCCAGATGTGTAAATACCTGTGGGATCAGTGCAGAGGGAAAACACACTTCTGGTGAGTCGCAGCTGGAACGGGAAATATTACTAAAAATAAGACAGGGAGTTAAAATTAAGCACTGAATATTTATTGCATTTGTTGTAGTGAAACCCTGAGTGCTGTTTCTGTAATTCCAGATTTTCAAAAACAATGGATCAGGCTAAGCTCTGTCAGGAACAGGCTAAATACAGCCAGCATCTCGGAATGGGAGAAAACAAACGATCTGTGTGACCATGTCATTTTGTTATTGGCAATTCTGGTTTTGGAAAACCAGAATCTTTGTAGAATTATGCCTATAATGAATGATTGTGCCCTGTCCTGATCACAGTCCTGCAGGAATTACACTTGGTGTAATGTAAATTGGAGTCTGAGCTTCCCCGTGCAGGGAACGTGCACTGCACCTCCTGCCAGGGGCCTCTGTGCAAACTCCTGCTTGGATGACGGAATTTACATAAAAGAGCAACTTTAAATTAGGTTGTTTTTTTAAAGAAATAGATCTAAGTCAGTTTTCATATTTGTTTAGTGATGGTTTTGATGTCAAATATACAATACGAGTAGGAAATATCCTCATACATGCCAGGCATGTGCTGTGGATCTGTGATTTGGAAGGCAAACTGGTGCTCACGAGCTTGTTACCAGTACTAAGAGATTCTGTAATAAAGCACAGCACAATTCAGGTGACAGAATTGCCCTTGCCTTCTTTTGACATGTGCAAAAAAGGCAAAGAGGGTACTGGCTTTGTCAGCAAAGTGAGGAGATACAATTCTGAGCAAATATTTACTTAAGTGCTAATTTTGCATCAGTTTTTATTTAGCAACATGTAGGAGGTTTGTTTGGCTTTAAGAAACACTCTTCTTTAATTATACTTCTGCAGTGGTTCAGGACTTTAAAGCATGTGGTGCCAGTTTTGGTAATTAGTAGCTCTGGTGAAAAAGAACTAAATCCATGAAAACTGGATTTTTCAAAGAATTTTAGTTAGTTTAGTTAGAAGTTTAGTTAATGAAAAAAAACCCCAAACTTTTTTCCTTGAGATTTCTCAAGTGTTGAGGAATTTAGGGATAATCTCTTCTGATACATTTATATGAAAAAAACCCTGAGTTTGGCCACATTTTAGAAATTCTTGATGCTGTGTTATATATTTATATTTCAGGGAATTGGGCATGTACACAGAAGAATGTGTTGCTGCTCTTGGTTTTCCTTGTAGTTGAGGCTGTTGAAGGTTGTCTGGGGCTGTAAAAGAATGCAACAGTTCTGGTTGCTTTTAGTAGCTCATTATCTGAAAGAGAAGCCTGGTTTAACTCCTCTCCACTGGTTACAAATGGAATCTGTAGCACTGAAATAGCAGTTGGTGCTTCTTCTGTTCCATAGTTTTGATGCAAACACAGCATTAGTCCCAAAGAAAGATACATAGGTGTTACTGTAACTATTTAAATTGGGCTCATGGCTGTCAGTTCTGTTTTCCTCACAGGATGTGATGGGGTCGTGCTGCTATTTTTGCTTCCCTTGTCCCTCTGGGCTGCGCTTTCTCCCTCTTCAGGACTGCCTGTTGTCCTTCTGCTTTTCCTCTGGAGAGAAAAGTTAATACTTTCAAAGACAGTTCTTCTCTTTGGACAGTAGTAGATACACAGGATTGAGAAAATTTTCACATTAAAAAATCAGAATCCCAGTCCCAGTGCTGGCTCCCAGGGAAGTGGCTGTGAAATGAGTCCAGTGGGACATCGCCGGGGAAAGGCTGTAAGTCATGTCGGGCCTTGTCCTGACACACATATTTTTGCCTCTATTCCTGAAGGTTGTTCTTACGATGATTCCATAGGGAAGGGTCTGGAGAGTCAGTCCTATGAGGGAGCTGAGGGGGCTCAGCCTGGAGAAAAGGAGGCTCAGGAGGGGCATTCTCACTCTTTCCAACCCCCTGACAGGAGGGTGGAGCCAGCAGGGGGTCAGGCTCTGCTCCCAGGGAACAAGGAACTGGACAAGAGGAAATGGCCTCAAGCTGTGACAGGGCAGGTTCAGGTTGGACATGAGGAAGAATTTCTTCATGGAAAGGGTTGTCAGGCATTGGAAGTGGCTGCCCAGGGAGGTGGTGGAGTCTCCATTCCTGGGGGTGTTCAAGGAACGACTGGACGTGGCACTCAGTGCTCTGATCTGGTTGAAAAGGTGGGATCAGGCACAGGTTAGACTCTGATCTCGGAGGTCTTTTCCAACGTAAATGATTCTGTGATTCTGTCTCCAGCAATTGAATGAAACTGCCTCAAACCAGAGTCCAGACTGCTGTGAGCTCATTGTACATCACAGCAGAGCTGTGCCCTCAGAGTCAGGCTTAGCTGTCACTGCCCTACAAACCCAGGATTACATGATGGAGAGTGAATGACCCCATGGATTGATTGATAAAACAATGTGCTGCATTCAAAAGGGTCAGGGAATTTAGTGACACAGATCCTGAGCTGACACCAGCAGCTTTGCAAATGCAGCAGCACAGTCTGTGAGGACTCAGGGACTCTCCAGCTTTTGTGGCAATTCTGCTCTTTGTACCTATTGGTCTCTGGGTTGCCAGTCCCTGCTCCATGTGGTTCCCACCAGGAATATCTGCAGGGTAAGAAATGTCCCTCCACATATGTCTCCACAATACCAGGAGAACAAGACACGAAACTCCACACGGGCAGCTTAGTTTTTAGGTATTATATCTGAGGAGTATAATCTTCATAAAATCAGAATGGTTTGGATTGGGAAGGACCTTAAAGCCCATCTTGCTCCACCCCCCTACCATGACCAGGGACACCTTCCACTATCCCAGGTTGCTCCAAGCCCCACCCAACCTCACCTTGGACACTTCCAGGGATGGGGCAGCCACTGCTTCTCTGGGCAACCTGTGCCAGGGGCTCACCACTCTCCCAGTAAGAAGTGGTGGCTGACTGGTGGTGGTCTCATGCAGTACATGGTAATTGGACTGTTCCCACCTGCTTTGTCCTCATTTATTCCAGTTCTGTGGAGTAAATGGGAAAACATAAGCAATCATGGAAAAGAAACACTGTTATCAGGTTTATACTTCAGTGCTCCCACACACACTTGGGTCTGGCAGGGCACTGCAGAGTCAGGTTTAGCTTTGTGTTGTGAACTAAACATCAATGTATAGATTTGGTGAATTAATCTCCTTCCCTCCTGAGCTGTCTTTAAATGTCTTTACAATTGGAATTCTCTCTGGATGCTGAAACGGGGTGAGATTTAACACAGATTGGTACGGTCGCTCTCCCCAAACTCCGGCCAACGGAGGAGTTTGTTCACTTGTGTATGTCTGGTGATAATGTAAATCTATTTTTTTGTCTTCTGCACACAATGCACAAAGCAGGTGAACCAGTAGCTTTTCTGGCCACCTCAGATTTTGCTTTACCTACTTTTGCAATATGTACTGGAAGACATTTAACCATTTTCCCTTTCTCTCCCCTTTTCAGCTCAGAGACACTAATCATCCGCTGTTTTTATGGAACCTCACTACACTGCCACGAAGAGCACCAGCTCATCAGGACTGAAAGAAATCTGAGACTGAGTTGTCCTATTTTTCCTCTGAAATCTTCACCAAGTAGTAAACATTTTTTGAAGGGGAAAGGGGGTAAAGATGTTAAAGCTCCCCCTCACACCCTGTTAGGGCACCCGTACCTAATGTACATTTTCCTTAAAGTTTAAAAAGATGTTAGGAAATATTTTATAAAACTTTTTTGCAATAAATGACGCATGAAATTATTAAAGACTATATGACACTTACATGCAAGGAACCACTTGAATTCTTAGTATGAAGACTCACTGCAGATAACTGGGTTTTTTGTAATGTGACAGTCACGTTTGTATGTTTTGAGAGGTGCCAGTGACGGAGCCAATTGCCTGGGAAGTTGACTGTAACTTTTGAACTTTTTTCTTTTAATTCTTGACTTTAGCATTGCAATTTTCCATTCTCTGAGGCTTAGTTAGTATTTAGTGCAGGTGTTAGCAGAGCTGTGATCTGTGATCAAAGCATGTCCAAACCCAGTTGTATTGTGAAATATGAACAGTCCTGCTATTTGAGACCAACATTTCCCATAGAGCTGATGGAAAGGACAGTGACCACAAACTCCATGGATCTCTGTTTTATGGGAAAGCTCCTTCTGTGTGAATATGGTTGCATTTTATTTATGCTATTTTAACACTTAGGGAATTGAGGATTGTGGAATAATGTTGAGAGGGGCTACGAGGCAGAGAGCAGCCTATAATCCTAAAACAGGATGGGAAAAATGTATGGAGAGTGATTAAATGGGATGGCATTTCTATTTCAGATCATGGGTTATTTTTTCCTTTTGACATAAATATTTTTCAGATAGGTAACTAGTAGAGAGCAAAGGTTTTATTAGTGTTTCTGATGGTTGTTGATCTGAGTTGCGTTGACTTCTTTGAAAAGCTGTAAATCAAAAAAAAGAAACCCAGTGGGTTTTATCCATTTTATTCCCCTCCCCCAAATGTCTTTGGTAAGGCTTACTTCAGTGGAGCTTGGGAATGCTGGACACGCTGCTGAAATCTTGAGTTATTAAATATTAATTTATTTGTCACTAATTATTTCCATTGTGTGCACACTGTCTCGGCAGAATCATTTCTTTAAAGTTCTTAGCAGGGGGTTTATTGTGTAACCTGGGAAAATATTTGTTTTGAAGAAATGAAAATGTGCACATAATCTACTAAAAGTCAAATTTTTGTTTCTATAGAGATGAAAAGACTTGTAGTAAACTCTTTTCCTCCTTACTAATATCCTGATTCAATTGGAGAAAATAAAGTGTCTTTGTCTTGATCGTTTAAAACCAGAGAGACCTTTTTGAGAGGCCTCTGGGTCAGCACAAAGACAGTTTCTTTGTGTCTGGAGCCTGAATTAATCACATGGAATTTGAAGTTAGGATAACTCTATCATTGGCAACAGGTTTATACTTGTTAAACAATCAGAGAGGGGGAAGTGAGAGGCTGGGACAGGCACCCAAATTCCCGGCAGGCCCAGCAGGGATCCACACACTGAGTGTGTGTCAGCTCTTGCCTCAAGCTGGTTCAGTTTCTGCTTTTCAGAGGTAAATTCTTTATTTACAAATCCAGAAATTGGGTACTCACTACCTACTTTTTAAAAACTGGCTGCATAGTGCTGTACAGTAGGTTCAAAGTGTACCATTTTTCATAATAATTTCATCATAAACCATAAATTTGTTTTTTAATTTGAGGTGAATGTTTCTCCTGCAGTACTTTTCCTTTTTACCAGTTGAAGAGGATCAGGTTCTGTTCCTGTTCAAGGCCTGAGATTTGGCTACAGCCGAAAAAATAAGACATGTGACATGAGGAAACGGGAGATTTGGTGCCAGGTACGTGCCAGCCTTTCACCTCCAGAGACCCAACCCCGATTGGATTGACAAGGAAAGGGGGCCTTGGCCTAATCAAGTACATTTTTACCCACCCCCACAAAAACCAAACAGAAAAGAAGCCACCAAACATGGCACAAACCAGTTTTCTGCTCAGGAAAAAGGCCCAGGACTGTCCCAGCAGGGGTATTGCACATTGGACGGAGAAGTGATTGGTGTTGTAAGTGGAAGCCAGTAGTGCCTGTCTGTGTGACACCTGATCTCACCAGGGCTCTCGTTTCCTCCCCTCCGGGAGCACTTGGGCACAGCAGCTGAAATAGAAGAAATTCACTTGAGAGAGATGCAGGTCTGCATTGGAGAATATGGGTATATAGAAATAGCATCAAATAGACAAGGTAGCTGATGTGTCTGCGTTGGTTTTCACAGCAAGAATCGCAGCCATTGCGTTTGAAACCAGATTTTCATTTGGAAATGAAATTGTCAGGGATATTCTAATGATAGAGAATTACAGTAATGTATTGCTTTTCACTTTTTTGCTTTAGTTGCTTAATATTTAAGCTTTGCTCCGTGCTACCTTCTTGTCTGTATATTGAATGGTCACTATGCCTCTTTCATTTTGTAGACTTGAATGAGGAAAATATGATTCACCCTTTAAGGTTTGCTGAGAAGTAAATGATAAAGAATGTTGTGTAACATTTATTCAAATAAAGCCTTGATTTTTTTCAGTGCTCTTTTAAAGGGAAATAATGTTTTGATGTCTTAACTTTCTTGCTTTATTAGTCATTGACCGTAAAGCCTTTGATTTATGTTAAAAGTGGTTTTTCTGGATTAAATGATGATTAAACTGAGGTTGCTGGTCCATGCTGAAAGTCCATCATGTGGACAAGTCTCCTTTGACCACAGTGGCTAAAAGATTCCAAGTCATGCTCAGCCAATTGGAAGATTCCCACAAGCAATAGAAAAAATTGTACTTAGCAAGAAAAGATGATTGTATGTGGTAAAGACAGATCCAAAGAAGCCCTGCTGGCTCTGTTCCATGGCTGTGACCAAGGTGCACCCCAGGTCACGTCCCAGGTGGAGGAGGAGGGGGATGCCATGAGAAGGGGTTCCTGCCCTGGCACACGCGGTCCTTGGGCTGATTTTTATGGATTACCCTCAGTTTCAGACAAGTCTGGCCTTCTCAGGTAAGTGTAACAGGGTATTTCTCCATCCAGGGAGGAATTCCCTTGCCCTGAGCTGTGTTTCTCTGCCGTGATGCCCTGGAGCAGGTGGTGCTGGAGCAGGTAATTCCTGTTCCAGAGCTCCATCTTGGCACTGCGGCCAAAGGAGGGACACACCAGCAAGTATTTCTTCAAAATATCTGATAGTGTTGGGTTGATGGTTGGACTTGATGATCCTAAAGGTCTTTTCCAGTCGTAGTGATTCCATGATTCTACTAAATGTCAGACTTTGTAGAATTCCACCCTCCCATTAAATAGAAGGCAGCATTTATACACATTTTTTCCACTTGCATTTTTGTTACTGTAAAGAAAGACAATATAATTTGAGTTGAGCTCCTGGGTTAAACAAAAAATACACTGCTCGAGTAGACTTGCTTTTTAGGCTGTTCTTATTTCAAGGAAGCAATTTCTTTCTGGCACAGCCTGCCAGGAGCTGTGGGTGACACAGAGCACTGACCCTGCTGGGAGGTGTTTTGTTGCAGTGACCTGTTGTCAGTAGTCAGAAGTTTTCCCCCCACATCGAATTAACTTCTGGAGTGAAGTGCTGGTGTAGGAGGACAGTGCCTGTAGGGACTTGGCTTGGCTCTGGGCCTCTGGGATGCATTTGAAACCCACTGGTGCCTCCTGTCACTGTGAAAAACACCCACATCTGGCCATAGCTCGGAGCAGAGCTCCAGCATATGTTTTTCTTTTCCTTCACAGGGTTGTTTCTTATTCTGTCGGGATTACAGAAACTCCCATCCCTTTTCTCTCATTATTCATTCATCCTTGCAGCAGTTCCTCTTGAATTGGTGATCCTCATTAGGCTGTGGTGGAGGGGAAATCCTGCTGCAGTGTAATTGCTCACTAATGGCTTTTCCTTTGTGACTGGTGTTGGCAGCAGCGCTATGGAGGCTGCTGGGTTTGCTGGGGAGCCCAGGAGAGGTTGGCCAGGCAGATTTCAGAGCTCTGCAATTACTCCCTGGATTAATCTTCACTCCAGTGGTTCAGTGGCAAAAGGATAAAGGTGACCCAGCCTTCAGTGGTGAAGCCAAGCCCACACAATGCCCCGCTAATGGTGTTCACTGCTGCCCCGGAGCATCAAAAGGGTGACACTTAATGAGGGCAAAAGTGCCTGGAGCAGCTCTGGCGTGGGAGGTTTGGAGAGATTCCCAGCTGAAGTGTGAGGGATGGGTATGGAGAGTTTAGATCTTTTGAGGGGAGACCAACAGGCCCATTTCTGAAGGAAATTGTGGGTCAGTGACAGAGATGTGAATTCAGGCACTGTCACACTTGTTATTTTGAGGCATTATGTGTGAGGCTGCTGGGCCTGAGGCCTCAGCTGTGGTTGAGGGAATCACAGAAGGGACTCGCCCATTCCCTCTGTGCTCCCTGGGATCATCTCCTGCCTCAGGTGTCCTCCAAGACTGCCGAAAGTGTCAGGGGCTGCTGAGATGTGCATGGAGAGGCCCTTCTCCTGCTTTAGCACTTTATGGAAAGCTGGGAATGCCCCTGCCTGGGATGATTCTTCGATGTGTGAGCTGTGGTTGAGCCCTGTGAGGAGCACCCGTGTGCTCAGAGACCCAGAGGGTTTTGGGAAGAGCTCGTCCCTCTGCTCCAAGAGAAGCAGTGCCAGGGCCAAGCACAGGGAGGAGCCAGGGCAGAAACAAACCCTGTGCATGTGGCCTTGGCATCAACCACCACTCGCTGCCATAATTTCTTTTCTCTTCCTCACTTGTCCTTGCTCAGGTTGTTGCAGTGGATTTGTCGTTCTCCCTGTTGGTGCCGGGAACGCGGAGGCCACATGTTCTGCAGGGAGTGCAGGGTGGCAGTAGGAAAAGGATCTTGTTGTTTGCTCGTTCATACAGTGGGGTTTATTCATATTCTGTACCTGGTTTTCATGGTTCTGCTTCTCTTCTGTGCTCTTTGTTCTTCCTCCCTTGTTGGGTTTGGAGCACAAGCCATGGGTGCTCCATGTGGGGCAGATTGGACACCCCTGCAGATGTTTTTGTCTTGTACTGAATTTGGAGTAAATATTCCATGCCCCAGGAGGGGTAGTTCTAATTTTGAAATCCAGATTTTCAGCTGAGCTTAGGGAATGGAATTTGCAACTGTGGTTGTCTTGGTCATTAAATATTAAAGTGAGGCTGTGCCTGCTGGAGGGCTCAGCCAAACACTGAAGACTCTGAGCTGTCAGAGGAAGGGGCTGGGGGCTCCAGTGTGTACAGGGATGATACTGGACCACGCTAAGGATAAGATCCCAGAAATACTAGTACTGCTCAGATTGATGTGGATAAGCCTTCTGTGATACACTCACTTTGCTCTGTTTGCCTTTAAAAAGACAATACTAGAGATGGGCTGTGAGAGTAGGACTGGGGTGGCCAGACCTCACCCACCTCTGCATTAACACTGCAAAATCAAATCAGGAGCCATCCTGCATCTTGGCTTAGAAAACCTGCTGCTGGCTGCAGGTTCCATGGCCCCAGCTGCATTCCAGCTTGGAGCAGGGACATGTGCTTTGGGCCACAGCAAGAACTGTCATTTCAAGCACAGGTCAGGGCTGAAGCCATAAGCAGTAAATCTGTGAGCTTCTAGCCTCCTCCTTTCCCAAAGTTCCCAAATACTGCAATGCTTCCTTCCTCAGACAGAGAACAGCCCCACGATGGAGGGTCACAGCCAAACGAGCTCATGGAAATATGACAAATGCAATTAGGTGAGCTGAGCTCCCAGCCCCCCCACCTCTCCAGGGACCTGCTGCATGGCTGGGCACTTGCCAGCAGCACTCAGGAATACATTTAGGAAGCTATTCCAGCAGCCACTGCTCAGACTAGATAACAACACTTCCCCCCTCTTCCTGACCTCGCTCTTCCCTGATGTGTCTGCCGGGAGGGTGTTGTCTAGGAGCACCAACCACCTGGCTCTGCCAGGGACAGGCTGCAGTTCACACACCAGAGGTAGAAACAGAAAATCCTGTGGCCAGTGTGTGCTTATCCCAGAGGAATAGGCACAGCTCACGCCTAGATCCTGCCAGGCTCCTGTGCTGTGACTGGGGGCGAGGTGGGGGGTGAGGTCCCTGGGCAGCTGTGGGGACTCCACTTGTGCTCCCAGAGACCAGCACCCACTCAATCACTGCCTGGAGCAAATGGATGCCAGGCAGGCAGTCGTGGGAGCCAGGACCAGAGCACTGCTCCCAGCCAGGCTGGGAAAGGCAAATCCATTTCTGCTGTGTCTGCTCAGGGAATGCTGGATTTGTAAATTGTCCTCCAGAACTGGCAGGTGAGAAACACACAGTTCTCGGGACTCCAGGCTGGAGCTGGAGCTGCAGATGGTTTCCACCTGGGAGATTCCTACTGAACATGCAGAATCAGGAAAAAGGTGGTTTATTTTAGTTTTCAGTTGATTTAGGACCTTTAATCTTTGTCAGGGTAGGTGGTGATGACTCTGCCTTAATGCCACAACTCCCAGTGCCTCAGCAGCCAAGGGCTGCCCAGGGCCCCCTGACAGCAGGGACTCCCCAGCAGTTACAGCCTTGCACAGGTTTGAAAGAATGAAGTTGCTGAACAAGAAAATGCTGGGATTCTTCCAAACAGGGAAAGCTTGTGAAAGAGCAACGTACTAATGCTGCACATTAAATGTGCCCTGACGCATCTTTACCCCCTGTTAAAGAGAGGAGGCACTTGGATATAATTGGTTCTTGGCTGCAGCAGAGCTTGGCTGGTACAGTAATCCCTTGGGAATAACACAGCTAATTAAAGCCTAGGAACTGGTGACCAGCAGCTTCTCCTTTCTCCCTGGCTGTGTCTGTGCTAATCAGAGGTAGGGAGATCTCCTGGACATTTTGTGCTGAAATGTGCTAATCAAGGAAGGAAGGATTCAGCTTCAGAGCTTGGTGCTCTGTCAAATCCTAAATATCCCAATGGGATGAGCTGAGGGGGATTTGGATCCTGGTGGGCGGGAGGGGATCAGCAGTATCAGTCCCAGGCCTCTTCCCAAGTGCTGGATTGTGGCCTCCTGCTGCCTCACTTGGGGCTGGTGTTTTGGGAGATGGATTGTAAGATGTGAACTGGAGAGAGGCCTATTTTTTAATTCTTTAAGAGATGTTAAATCCCCCAAATCTTTGGTGAGACTGGAGGAACTGCAGGTGTTCAGCTCCTCTGAGGGCCAGGTCTTGGGACTCTCAGAGAGTCCAGAATTAGCTGTTCTTGGCCAGGTTGAACAGGGCTTGGAGCACCCTGGTCTAGTGGAAGGTGTCCCTGCCCATGGCAGGGCATGGGACTGGATGATCTCAATGTCCCTTCTAACCCAAATCATTCTGGGATTCTGTGAGGTCTAAACCCCAGCCCATCTGCAGCCAAAAGGATTAAGCCAGTCTCTGAGGGTACAAACAGAGGAATAAGAACCTCTGCACAGGGCAGAAGGGAGACAAATCCCAGTGTCAGTTCTGCTGTCAAAAATGGAGGGTCTGAGCCACAAGTATTATGGAAATCCTGGAGAAAATTTTTTATAGGGAGAGACTTAACCCAGCCCTGTCTCTTCAGCTCACGGACAAGACCAACAGGTTTCTTTTCTTCTGTGCAACCACGTTCAGGGGGAAGAGCCTGGGTACTAAAAGGTTTTGTATTTGGCAGGCAAAGGAAGGAGGAACAAAAGCGGGAGCTGAGCACGGACAACTCCAAGTGGAAAAGAGGCACATGCTGCTTACAATGAGGGTGAGTAACTATTGGAACAAATTAGCAAGGGACTTGTTGGTTTAAGAGCGCTTATATTTAAAAGATTACATTTCATAAAACATTTTTTTCCTGTTAGAGGTTATATGTCCAACACGTGCGACTCACGACTCCCTGGCACTGCGCTGGAGTTGTGGCCAGTGGCACCAGGAGGAAGTACCAGTTACCTTACTGGAGGCAGCTGTGAGGACTAGTTTAGACATTAAAAAACCCTTAAAAAGCAAAAGCAAAATACATGCACTTGTTCAGGATTTGGACAATGCAAGAGGACTTTCAGGCAATTAACTGGAATTTTACCTAGGGGAGAACTTGCTGTGGTGGTAGATAACATGTCAGAGGTTTATGGTCCAGCTGGAGAGCGGCACTGAGCAGGGATGACCTGGAGGTTTGAGCCCTCAGTAACCATGTGCCCAATTCCCAGTGAGTCTTTCAAACAATCCAATTAACTACAAACACAAGTGTGGAAGCAAATTAGCTGCAATCCTGCTTCATTGCAAAACTACAGGGACATGTCAGGCAGGGAAGTTGCACTGATTGAGGCTGTGTTTGTATAGCAGGTAGGAATTTCAAAAGTTTTGTTGTGCTTTTATTTTCCAGAAGTTACCCAGCCTCCAGCCAAGAAGGGGTATTTGCAGCCCTCCAGCCCTTTAAAAAAGTGAAGCAGGAACAGGACAGAAGGAACAGAATCTGTCACTGAACTCGTTTGTAAGAGAAGCAGGAGGTTGCTAAAAGCCAGCTTGTAACTTGGCACAGCAGCCACACAGGGGTGAGTAACAGCTGCACACACAGTGTGGGTAAAGATAGAAATTCATTGGTCGTAACGAGATATAAAAAATTTGAAGCATCCAGAGTAGTTCCAAAGTGGTTCCATTTTTGTTTGTTCCAAAAGTGTGTAGAGATGTTGTAGGGGATGAAACCCAGGGCCCAGACTTGCCCTGCTCAGTCAGTGATGCAGGACTGGGGCTAGTACCTGGCAAAGCCCAGCTGACCTCTCTGCCCCCCTCCAGCCCTGTGGGCTGCTGGGCTCCAGGGACAGACTGAGCTGCTTCCAGGGCCAGCTGCTTTCCCACTGTGGGGAAAGCAGGAACAGACCCCCCTGCCCAGCCTTGCTGCACCAGGAGCTCGGGGGAAGCTCATTCACACATCTCTGAGTGCCTCAGTCTGGGCACAAGCCAAGCTTAGGACTTTCAGCCCAGCCCAGCTCTGCCCAGGGCTCCCCTGCAGCAGCTTGGACACCTTTGCTCTGCGGTGTTCCAGGTTTTAGGGAAGATTATTAACATTTATACTGATCCCACGCCTCTAAGCCTTTCCTGAAGCTGAAGAGCTCAGCTCAGGTTCCACAGCAGTGGTTCCACAGCTGATCAGCCCCCCAGTCCTGCACAGGCCTGGGCCAGGTCAGCCTCTGCCTGGCAACCCCTTCTCCAGCAGCTCTGAGGGGCAAAATCTTTCTATACATCCTCCCATCCACACACCAAACCATTTGCCCCAACTTCACCACTGCAGGAAATTCAGCCTTGCACAGAAACTTTACTCCAGTAAAGTCTCAGTCTCAGTTGCAGCACAGGGAAATCCCAGAGGCTGGTGGCTGTTATTTACTTAAGTGACATTTTAATTATGCAGAAGATGTTGGAGGATGCACAGGCTGCAAATTAGGGCTTCTCTCCTCTTCTGACAATGATATTTTAATTCCCATAGACTTAATACTCACTGCAGACTTGAGACGGTTCACAAGCAGGTACTGAACTAAAAATGCAGCAGGACAGAGTTAAATGATGAAAAAAACCCTCCAGAGCTGCAGAGACAAAAATGAAAATAAAGCACCAAACCCACTGTGGCTGGAAAGGCTTTTCCTTTCAGGCTTGTTAGTGAAGGGCTGGAGCTCCTTAATTTCAGACACATACAGAGACTTCCTGAAATGAATTCAAGATGACACCCAATAGCCAAGACAGCCACTGCTAATTATTTAATTACATCATGTATTGAAACCTGCATGGAGACAACTGAAGAATCTGTCTCCAATGTAAACACTTCAGCATTGATAAAAACCAGAAAGCAGGAATTACAAAAGGCACCTTCTCCAAAATCTGAATGAATCACCTCAGCAGAACCCATTTATATATCACAGACTGGTTTGGGTTGGGAGGGACCTCAAAGGGGACCTCGTTCTATAAATATTTCAAACTCTTCAAGGTCCAGGATACTGTAAAGACCTTTTGCAATCAGCTCATGTTTGCCACTGGATATCTGCAACATGAATGAATCTCACACAAGCAAATTTAATTTGATGGTACCATGACAGTGTGTAGGTGTAAAGAGGCACAAAATTTCATTGTTGCCTTCAGAAAAATTAATAACAAGTACACAAACTGTGCTGTGAGGGTGGCCTCAGGTTAAATTACTAATATTGCTCTAAGCAAGGCCAAAAAATCAAATGCTTCCAATTATTATTGTCTTGCAAGTGTGTTATTTGTGGGTGGCTGGAAGCACTTATAACAACAAAACCACCCTGAGAAGGACTCAAACAAGGCAAGAACCTCACAAACCAAACAACCACCAAGCCTTTATTACAAAGAACCAGGATTCCAGAGCTTGTGTCCATGGTGCTGCCAGTCACAACCACCTGCTGAGTGGATTCCCTAATTCCCAGGACACCACAAGCCTTTGTTCCTGGCCTCAGGTGGGTGAGTGTTTGGATTCACCTGAACTGCTTCCTAGAATTTTGTTGCCAGCACTGAGTGGGCTAAAACAAGGAACCTCCCTTTTGGATGAGCCAAACACCACATGGGAAGGGAAAAAATACTTTAAAAAATAATAAATCACACACTGGACACAGTTATCACTACGAGAAGTCAAATGACTTGCTTTACATCCACACTGCAAATAATTTCACAAGCAGGAAAATGAATATACTGAGTCTCATCCCCTGGGGAGGGTGAAGGGTGTTTGGGATCCTGTCGCTGGGACGTGCAAGAACACAGGCAGAGCCAGACTGAATCCATGTTATCTGTTGTTGTTTGGGTTTTGAACAAAATTGATGGAGTATGAGCCAGTTGATGAATCCTGTTTTATCTGGAAGTTTTCTGTTGACAGGCCAAAGGGGCGGAGAACTAAATTCCCAAGATCCTTCAGTTTGCCTGCAATGAAAATCCAAGAGAACACGGTGAGAACTGAGCAAAAAGAAAACTCCCATTGAATTATGCCCAACTACAGTCCAGCTCTACTGATTTACCCATTAATTTCAGGTAATGCTGTGGAAATTTCTGCATTTTGGTAATATTTAGGCTCTTAGCAGGAATTAGAAATCATTGTTAAATATTCACAGGGTATGACAGTTAATAAAATCTAAAGACTTCTGTCAATATATATGTATCATACAGGCTTTCTCACTCTAGAAAATTAATCTTGCTACACCTATAAGAGGAGAAGAACAACAAAAGGACATATTTTAAAAAAAATCATATATAGAAATGATAGAATAGATGAAATGAAAAAAGAAGCAGAGGTAACAACTTCACTGTTGGCTGAACACAGGGTGACTGAGCCCCTGGCATGACAAGACAAAGGAAGAAGATGGTCAGTTTTCCAAGAAAAACGTTATTTTCCACCTGGCTTCACTGATGAACTGTAGACTGATTTCCCAAAGAACAAACAAGAGAAGTCTGGACAAGTTGAAGCCTAACCTGAGTTTGCATCCCCAGACTACACATCACCTCCTCAAAGCCTTCCACCTGCACTGATCCCTCAGGGCAGTGAATGGATTTTGTTTTGCTGGGAGTTGAATGTGACAACAGCAATAGCTGACACAGAAAATCCACCTGAGCAGCTGCAGCAGCCACAGTCCTGTAAGAAAACATGCAAATGCCACACCTATTGCTACCTGAGGTGCTTCCAGTCATGGGAAACACCTGTCACTGTGGTCACCTCACCTGGGTTCTGTTTGGTGCTAGGCCAGACTGGAGCAGTAGAATCATGGAATAGTTTGGGTTGAAAGGGATCTTAAAGTTCATCTCGTTCCAGTCCCCCTGCCATGGGCAGGGACACCTTCCACTATCCCAGGTTGCTCCAAGCCCCACTCAACCTGGCCTTGGACACTTCCAGGGATGGGGCAGCCACAGCTTCTCTGGGTAACCTATGCCAGGGCCTCACCACCCTCACAGCCAAGAATTTCTTCCCAATATCTAATCTAAACCTACTCTCTGTCAGTTTGAAGCCATTCCCTCTTGTCCTGTCACTACAGTTTCTGATGAACAGTCCCTCTCCAGCTTCCTTGTAGCCCCTTCAGATACTGGAAGGGGCTCTGAGGTCTCCACACAACCTTCTCTTCTCTGGGCCGAACAGCCCCAACTCTCAGCCTGTCTCCAGGGGGGAGGTGCTCTATCCCCTTACCAACTTCGTGGCCTCCTCTGAACTTCACAGCAGGGAGAAAGAAGTACAGAAACATGAGCAGGAAAGCCCCGTGTCAGGTCTTTACAGAAAGATCAAGATGTGTGCTTTGCCTGTGACTGTGCTCAAAACAGAACATATCCAAGTCTCAAAAAAAACCAACCTTACCCCTGACCCTACCAAAGCAGCTGAGTGGTGAGACACAATTTTTCTTCAGTTTGACTGTTTTTTAATGTGAGGATTAACAGGAGGTGGTTCAGGGATCTGGCCAAAGTCACTCCAGAGAGCAGCTCAGGTAGGATTAACTTCTTTGTACTGGTGGTGGGTTTTTTTTAAGATACACCCTGTTTAAGGTAAGTTAACTATTAACCTCATACCTTTATGCTGCACTCTAAAAGCATTTTGGTTATAAAACCATGAAGTTGTTTGGTAGCATCTCTGTGAGTGACAGGAATAGTTGCTATTGTACTTCTGGGCAAACATTTGGTCATTGCTGAGCTTCAGGTTTGGGGTGAGACGTGTCTTTGTGTGGTGGGAGAAGCCTGGCAGAGTCTGGCATGGCTGGAGTCCCCCAGGCCCTGCAGCTGGTTTGCCTGTGTCAGGAAACTGTGAAAGGTCTTTTCTAATTGCAGGGAGCACGATGCTCTTTTCCAGGCACTCCAGAGCCAATAAACACATCCCAGATGCCTCGGGATCCTGCAGCTGGGGCAGCTCTCTGGGAGAACCGAGACCATATGATAGATTTAGTACTTTATTCTTCATCTCACTGCGACTGAATAATTCAAACAACACAGTCACAGGTCACCTTCCTGTTCTATCACTTCATTCCACAGACAGCAATGGCTCTGGGGCAGCCACACTGAATATAAATTGTTAATGAGGCAGAAGAAAGCCTTGGCTTTTCCGGGAACTCCAGCCCAGAGCTGCTCCTGGCACACATAAACCCATCATTGTAGAGAAGCAGTGTTTCCTCCTCCCCCACCTCCTTTCATCCCTAAATTAGGATCTGTAGTTAAGAAAAGCTCTCTTAGCACAGAGCCTGTGCTTGGAGGAAGGAAAAGGCACGTGGGGCTGGAACTCAGCTGCAGAGAGTCCCCAGCCATCACACACTCCTTGTCCCCAGGCAGGGTCACACTCTCCTCTCTGAGACCTTATTTTCATAGATTTTGTTCTTTTTGTTTTAGAGAGACCATGTCTACTTTTCATCTGCAACTCCAGCACATTAAGTTTCTTCAACAAAGCAATATTCAGGGGTTAAAGAGAAAACTCATTGGTAAAAATCAATTTAGGCCTCAGAAGTCTGTGATTCATCACTCACCTAAACTGCAATTCAACACCCCATTGAAAAAGGCAAATGTAGGAAAAGATTCCTCACAATTAACAGCCAAAATTAATTGCTATTCAGTCTTTCTGGCAATAATTCTAGTGTATTTGCTGGTATTAATGTGGTGTTTGGAAGTTGAAAAGCTACATATTGTTTGTGTTAAGATTCTTTTTTGGATAAAAGATTTCCTGATGAGGTCTCCTCTCTGTGTAACTTTCTGTATTACCAACATTTTTTAAGCAATAAAAACAGCAAGGGCAAATCTTTCTCCTTTCCCCAAAATGCTGAGGACTGAACTGTAGGAAGCTGTATATTAGCTCTGGTTTAACTATTTAAAGTGATCTTCCTATATGCACTATTGGGATTTAGCAGCTTAGTTGCAAATACAACATAACCTTCAGTATCCAAAAAACCCCCAGAAAAAATAATTCTCTAGGTATGAAGCCTTATAAATATTTTTGCTGATCTCAGGTAGCTGGAAAAGCTCTTTTTGTCAGGAAGGCCCAGTGATGTGGTCTGAGAGCCTTCCCAGCCATACACTGATAATCCAGTACAGTTCCCTATTTTCTGCAAGGCACTCATTTATCCAGTTTTTAATTTGATTTGATGAACTCTGTGTGTGTAAGATGGGCTACACACATTGGCAAATTCAATCCCAGGTTTTTGTATCCAATATCTTTGGTTACCCTGTAGCTGTATTGTTGTCACACCCCCCAAGCTCTTCTAACTATCCAAACTTCCCCTCTCCTCACACTCTCTCCTCAAAGGAGTGGTCCTAGTTATCACAATAATTATAGTGTCTCTAAACAAGACTTGCTTGTTGCACAAGAGCTGGAAATCTTTGGCTTTGAGGTCAGAAGAGAAATACAAAAGAAGAGAGAAAATGGTCACTGTGTGTTCACATCCTTGGACAGACTCTGAGGCAGAGGATACTCATTCTATGAAAGCACAAAGGGAAAGATCCAAATGGATTTCAAAGCTACTTCCCAAATGTGCTCTAAGGTAAGCTTTCTTTGATGTGGAACTCAGAGGTCACTTCAGCCTGAGCAAACTTCAGTGACAAAAGAATTGACCTGCAAAGGCTGAATGGAAAACATGAAAATAACTTACAAATACAAACGTCAGCTTCGGAAAAGTAAGATCCTTGCAGAACACACAGCTCAAATGGACTTGGTTTGGCCACAAAATAGGATTTTTCTAGTGACATTGACTTCATCAGTCACATGCAGCACCACTTGCACAAAAGAATTCCTCCTTAGGTAGTCAGGAAGGAAAAATTTAGCCAAGAATGTGTACTCTGACTTATTTACACAAAATCACTTCAGAAGTGGTTTCAGCTTCTGACAAACTATGTGGTAATGAGCTGTAGCACTGGAAAACAGGAAACACACTTGGGGAGGGAGGAAGATGCACCCTATTTATTTTGGTTTGTTTATATACAGCTCCAGTTTTCAGGACAGTGGGAGTTAGTTGGGTACCTCTGGATTTGTTTTAGTGAAAGAATAAAAGCTTAGCATTTATTTGGCTGATTCATTGACTAAGACAAGGACCAACTCAATATCCAAACTTCAAAGGAGCCAAAGCATGAACTGGGACATTCTTTCTAAAGATTTTGTTGGTAAGTTCAATTTAGTATCAGTGCTCTTGGAGCAGGCCTAGCCTGGAACTATTAGGATGCATCTGACTTGGTCTCCTGGAACCAAAATATCTGGAGTACAACCCAGATACCTGAGCTGACCCTGTGAGAAGTCAAGAAGGCACCTGGCACTGCTGAACCCTCAGTCAGAGCATCCCCTGACAGATTGCCACAAGCCATTGTCTATCCTGACACAGAACTGCCTTGGGAAGCAGCATTAACAAAGGTCTGGAAAAAGACAAGCGGAAACAGCTCAGAACAAATACACTGTACAACAAAAACAGTCCAAAGGAATCTCATAACCACCACACGATATCAAGTCTGTTGTCTTCCAGAATTCCCATCTAACCCTCCTTCTTCATTGTAAGGGTTTTTCCCTGACCTCAGACAGAATAGGAGCAGTTTGTAAACCTCAGGAAGTATTTAATTCCCAGGCCCCCACGGGTAGCTCCATAACCTCACCACTGTCTCTCCTACCAACAAGATATAGGGAATCTTACAACACTTAAGAAAATGAGCTGCCCATATTCCTGACTTAATTTCAAGTGTTCTATTCAGAGAATAAATTATAGAAACCCCCTCAGTTTGTATTACATTGGGGACCACAAGCAGTGCTAAGAGTATAATATCACCTGCCTCACTGACACCATCTAATTTAACAACACGTGACAATTTAGATGAATCCTGTCACACACAAAGGTTGTGGATGAACACAAGGTTATATGTTGTACTGTCCACTCTTAGTCTGGTTCTCCTGGCTGTTTGTAACTCCTTGTATGTTTGTAACATCATTGAGAAGGAATTTATTTCTTAAGAACCCAATTAAAATTTTTGAACTGGTTGCCAAACGACCAGTTCATTTCTGCAATGCTAACTGCCACTTTTAAAGTTTTACCCCTTCTAAAAAAGATCACATATAGTCTGAAATCTAGGCAAAAAAATAGCAGTATAGAACCAGGTTTGAATTTATTGTTTCATCCTTTGTGATTGGTGAGGCCCTTTAGAGTTCAAAAAAGATCAGGAATTTTCATATTATTTTGTGCTGAGACCCATCCCATCTCCTACAAATGGGCCTGATCCTTCTGGAGATTTTCTGCATTTCTCATTTATTTATAGCACTATCAACCTTCTTTATTTATGGCTTGTTCTAAGTACAATAGTGGAAACAGAATCTGATCCTTAAAGCCTTAGAAAGCCTCACTGACACTTTGCCAGGTCAGAGCAGGTACAAAGCAAGAGCAAATCAGTGTCTGCAGATCAAGAAAAGAAATTACAGAAAAATATCAGCTTCAGCACAACCCCTTGAAACAGTCTCTTCTTCCTAAATATATTAAGAATCAGTGTCAGAGTTAGACAGGCTGAGTTTATTTAACCTGATTCTCTGCAGAACAGCAAAACCCTGCCTTCCCCTTCCCATCACAAACCCTCCAAGCCTACTCATCTTGAAACAGCATTTCATCTCCTGCCTGTCACACCCAGAACGAGCAGAGAGCTCCTGGGAGCTGTTTCTGAAGCAGGGCAGGTACAGTCTCTCTTACACTGTCACTGGTCTTTGCTCTTTTGTGTGGCTTTTCTAAACAGTGCAAATGAAAAATCTATATTAAAAAAACCCCTCACTTGAAAAAGCACAAGGATGTCTGAACCTGTAAGAATTAACTAACCCTGTTAATGAGGAGACAACGTTGACAGCAGCCTTTTTTTGGCATGAGGTTCCCTTCAAAAGTGTTAGTTTAACCATATAATTGTTTTATTTATTAATTTATTTATTTATTTCATTTATACTTAATGTTACACAGGAAAACCAACCTTGCTTGGGCACTCTAAGTATTTATCCTTTTCAAATACATCAACCCAGTTAAGATGTTATCCAAGCAATACCACACAACATGGTGAGGGGGGCACAGACATTCAGATGAGTTGCATTAATTAAATTATCTTTTCTACAAACAAGTCCTTTGTTGTAGAACTGTAAAGAATCAAGACACAATGAACTGTGCCATTAGGAAATGTAATCACACAAGGCCTGGGTAGGTCTAATTCAGTCTCCAAACAAACAGTAATGAAATACTGTATAAAACAAGGTAAACATGAAGACTTGGAGGTCTGTAGGTTGGAAGTGCCACAGAAAGAATCAAATTTATTTCTTCAGACACAAGATCAAACACCCTCAGTTATTACAGCTGGGTGACTTCTTTAACATAAAGGTTTGGTGAAAGCCCTGGTTTATCCCTTCCACGGGAATGTTTGCTTTGAAGGTTTATTGCAGGGAAAGGGCAGAGCAGTTGGTCTGTTTCAAACCATTTTCCCCAGCTTTTACATACTTCAATATGAAATCGTTTTAGAAGGTCTTAAGTATCCTTTCTTTAAATGTAATTTTCTTTCTGGGAGAATTATTTTGGCCAGCACTTACTGTAGGTGACACCAAGAAACAGAGAACTACAAAGAAATCAGGAGTTTTGTTTAACGCAACTATTTCCTTTAAGATTTACCTTCTTAAATTTTACACAAGAGATTCTATTCATGCTTTTTTATCTTTTTTTTCCAGTAGTCTATGAAGGTTATTATGGAAGTTATATTTACATGCTACTTACCCAACATTTCTTTCTTTAGTTTTTCATTCCTTTCTTCAATTTGTCTCGGTAATCGCTGTGGAGAGAGAGAAAAACTGGAATCAGACCCATGCTTTCAATAATGCTGTAGGGTAAGATGATGGGATTTTTATACACATATCCAGGATACATTTCTCACTCCAGAAATGTATTTGTATGTGCTTATGGACACCTGTTTGTCTGGTGCCTGTGATACTTATCTCAAAGTACAGCTTCTGGTAAAGCAGTTTATCTGTCCTGCCAATCCCTCAAAAACTGTGTGGAAGCTAAAAATTCACATAACATTTACACACCTGTTAAAAACAAAACCTAAATATCGACTCCATATAATTAAACCTTCAGGAAAGCAGCAATAGGGATTATTTGACCACGAAACATGATCAATTCAAACTGGTTAGTTTGGCATTGAAGGTTCAAAAGTAACTGAAGTAGTGACACCAGGGTTTAAATCAGAAAACCAGTCCTGCACTCCTGAAATATAAACAGAGCTGAAATACCAGAGCAGGTACCAAATCAGGAGTCAAAGCAAAGAACTACTGTGTATTTATTATTTTAAATCTGTCATTTAACAAGGTCATGACACTCCCTAAAGCAGGATATGAAATCATTTCTAGGTACAGAAAGGAGGAAGATTTGCTGTAACAGTG
Organism: Lepidothrix coronata; assembly: GCF_001604755.1. NCBI lineage: Eukaryota > Metazoa > Chordata > Aves > Passeriformes > Pipridae > Lepidothrix > Lepidothrix coronata. Next base: position 1,497,878 of record NW_016690280.1, read on the forward strand.
AGTGGGGCAAATTTGCAGATTCTCTTGCTGCATCATTTTCATTGCCAGCGAGGGGGAAAAACTGCTGTGATATTTCTGCAAAGCAGAGGCACTTTTACCTTCCAATAAAGCAAAGCTCCTACATGTCAGATACATTAACCACATATGTGGTGTCAACATTACAGCTGAAATTGGTTTATGGTGAAATTTAGAGATTTATGATGAATACTTGAAGAAGTTCCCTAATGATTTTTCAAGAGAGAAGTTTTAAGCTTCAGCCTCGATAGATTCATTCTCCCCTGAAACTTGACAAAGAGCAGGACCAACTCGGGGCAGAACATCCTAAATCCCACTGCAGTGTAAATTGAGGGCATTTTGTACAAAGTGTTCTGCACCACATGTGAGCCCTGCCTGGAAAAATGAGGTCAAGGAGCAGAAGGTACGTGTATCAGTCAACCTCTGCACTTCCAGCCACGAAAATTAAGAATAAATCACTGATTATTCTAAAATATTCCTGGAAGATGGCCAGGAGGAACAGCAGCACTTATGATTCACTGGGGACTGAGCAAGGGCTCTTTTGTGAGATTATTAAGAGGCACAGTCTCTGAGAGAAAATGATGGTTTTGCTTGAGGTATAAAGGGCAGTGTCTGTACTTTCAGGGGGTTCCAACCAGCCTAAACAGATCCAGCCATTCCCGAGGGTCAGACTGAGAATCACAGAGTATCCTGAGCTGGAAGGGATCCACAGGGATCAAGTCCAGCTCCTGGCCTGGCACAGGACACCCCAGCAATCCCACCAGGAGTCTGAGAGCGTTGTCCAAACACTCCTTGAGCTCTGGCAGCCTTGGGGCCGTGCCCACTGCCCTGGGGAGCCTGTCCAGCCTTGAGCTGGTCCCACCCTGGCACAAGGGAAGCCCCTGCACAGCCCTGCAGGCAGCAAAGGTTTGCAGGTCAGCTCAGCTGCTCTGTGGAATCACACCCTTACCCATAACAGGAGTTACACAGTTAAGCAGCACATTTTTCCACCATCAGTGCAACTGATCCAGTCCCAAAGGAAATCATTTCAGGCAAGATTTCTTGCCTAATATGCCATAAAGGCCGTTTCTAATCTGTCACTTACAACACCACAGTATGGGGAAAGGGTGAGGGAGAATCACTACTAATGATTTATTTTCCCAACTGGAGAGTTAAAACAATTAAGCCTTTCAAAAATATTTTTGTAACAACACATTCAAAGGGGTTTTAGAGTCAAATTTGCAGGTGATGCAAATAATTTTTTTCTTTCTGGGGTAGAATCCATTGCAGGTTCACTGATGTGAAGCTGAACTAAAATAATGGTGCCCTTTGAAAATTTAACCAGCTATAAATAAAGTATTGGCACAGATTTGGGTGCCCAACTAAGAATTACATTTTCAAATTGCAGCCATTTATCTTTACTGGTTTTTTTCTTTTTTTACATTTACATAAGTAAGGAATAGTTTGCTTGTTGTTTTCCCTGCTCAGCTCTTCCCAGGTTCTCTGGTGTCCACAAACCATTCCCCTGCCATGCCTTGCAGCTCCCACTTGGATAAAAAGTGGCAACCCCTGCATTTTTCAGAGTGGCTGCCTTTCATCAGCACATGTTCCTTCAAAACCACACCTGTCTGGCTGCACCTCTACCACATCTGTCCTTTCAACAGAGCCTCCATAACCTCTTTCCAAAAGCAAGAGCAGCAACCTCTAAGAGGAGTTTGCAGAAAACAGACTTCCCTTCTTGCTACCTTTGTGAAAAGCCTCTCTGAACTTGTCAAATCCAGAGCTACTTCCACACTGAGCATTAACACACTAAATATCACCAGAAAAATCACTTCCTGCTGTGCTTTGCACAAAGAGTTACTTAAAGCTCAAATCAGCAGGTTGTGGCAGTGACTTCAAATCCCCACTGAGGAGGGATTATTTACATGTTAGGCTGGGCTTTCAGGAAGTGCTAGGGGTTGATCTTTTTTCATCCAAGCTGACACATCCTAAAAGCCAAGGAAGCTTTTAAAGCACTTCCTTACATGTACAAAGATATGGCCAAGATTTTGCAAGAAATGTTTCATTCTGAAGTATTTGTAATTTGATTGAAAGTGGTGAAAGTGGACACTGGAACACAGGACTGAGCTGAAGAATTACTAAGCTGCAGATTTTTTTTATATTAGAAGAAAGTAACTGAATCAGAAGAGGCTGTTTGCTAGTCACAAAGTGCCTTTCCCTGCAGGAAAAGGCTGAGGTTTTGAAGATAAATGGCAGACTTCAGTCACCATTAGTAAAATAACTCAAACTGCCCAATCCACACAGAAGGCACAGCAGAGAACAAGAAGGGAGAACAGCTAAATCGAGAAACAAAATATCAACATTTTAAAGTAGGTACAAACATACAGACTGAGGGAATCCTGTCTTTTTTCCATTCTCAAAATTATATAATCAAATCATAAAAAAAAAGTTAGTTATGCAAATTAACCAGTCAGAAAAATAATTCTCCTGAAAGACAGACACTCAGTTATGAACCAGCCAGTAAGAGCTGCATTACAGGGCACTTCTACTCTGACCTCCAAATTGCAGATCTGTATTGAAATGGTGGCACTAATATGCAGCAGGTTCAGGCAACCTCTTCTAGCACCTGCAGAAATACAATTAACAGCCTTGATCAGAGAACTGGAAAGTGTGTGTGTGTGAGCTGTTCAACAGGTCATGAGACGCTCAGAGCTCAGAACACACATTTACTTTCACTCCTTTTACAAAGGTAAAAGGAGGATTCTGCTTTATGGACCAGAGACCTGTCATGGAATTTGTGGCAGATCATTCAATCTTCCTTATGTAAAACCAGGTGAGAAAACCACTACTCGTTAAGACTTGAAAAAACAGTTATACCACTGCATAGGAAGCTGCTTAAACAAACAGCATTGAATATTTAGAATAGGAAAGGAAGTCAAAATTAGATGTAAAGTTAGGCCAAAGTACAAAAGGCTTACCATGCAAGCTTCTCTGGCTTGATGAACTGATGGGTCTTTTTCTAGGATTGCCTTATAATCTTCCAGAGCTTCATCTAGTTTTTCTGTTTTTTCATATAGTTCTGCTCTCCTCAGCAAAGCTCTAATATAGTGAGGGTCTAATTCCACAGCTGGAAAACAAAACCAAAGCACAGTATTTTACTTGAGACATTTCTACACCCCTTAAACGAATTCTTAAGTGTATATTAAATTCTTAAGTTACCTTTATAATGTAACTTAGAATCAAGCAGAGCTTAAAAGCTCAGTCAGAATTCAGAAAGGCAAACAGCTGCCTGGGAAAGTCTCATGCAAATGATCATATTTCACTTAATGTCCATAATCTATCACAGATGGAAGTGATTTATAATGTACAAACATTTAATTTTGCAATACTATATATGCAGAGATTCTAAGTGATGCTTCAGAAAGTTTAAGGACCTGTAAGATGTTTCAGCTTCTGTGTATTTAACAAGTGTATGTTATTTAATCACAGATAAATATACCTGAAGATACACATAGCAGGGAAAATAAGCATTTCCATGCTTATCTCAGTTCAAGTTGAGACAAACTCCAGGAGAATTACTGGTGCTGTTCTGAATTTAGTATCAAACTGTCAAAATTGGGTTGGGAATCCACAAACAGTTATTTTAGCTTTACAAGTCAGCAGAGGGGCATCCTAACTGCATTTAAGCTCTTTCTCTCCTCGTTCCCTTGGCAGCCATGACTGTTTTCAGTAGCAGTTCAGACTGAATGCTAAACTTAACAGGAACCTCCAAATGGTAATTCCTCAAGAACTCCTGAATCCATTCTTCATCACAAAAAAGAGGGCGTATGAAAGATTTTTCATCACAGAAAGAGGGAATATGAAAGGTCTGTCCATTTTGTGATTACTACCCATTAAAATGGTTCTAGGGACAATTAAATCCAGGATTATCTAACTAAACATTCTAGCTTATTTCCTCTGGAAGGACAAAGGCAATGCTACAGTCAGCAAGTGCAGGCTAGTGTGAATTGCTCTGCTGTGCTCCAAGTGTTGCACTGCAGTCTGTAAGTCCCTGGGGAGTGTCAGGCACTGGCAGTTTTAAGTCTCTCTGCTGCAGAGCAGATTGATTCCCCTTCAGCCACTACAAAATTAGAACTGTTTTTCAAACTGCACCACCACCAAAGCAAGTCAAACTCCCCAGTGACAGAGGCCAGCTGGGATTTGGTACCTTCAAGAGTACTTTTAGCATGTACAAACTCATATTTACTGTACAAGCAGTACTGGCATACAGCCACTGGATTAGTTTTCTGATTGGTAATTTGGGCTTTTTTTCCCCAGCTGTCATGGGGAGTTTAACAAATATTCGAGTGTGGGTGAGTGGGTGGGAGCAATAAAGCAAAGCACAGCTGAAATGATTCCACCAGAAGGTGCAGAGAGAAAACTATGCAGGGCAGGAATGGGAGAGCACAAGCCCTTGTGACAAAGCAAAAGCTGTGCAGAAAAGGGACTTGATTATGCTTTTAACTCTGTAAGGCCTCACAGTTCTTTGGAATCTGGGATTAAACCAAGATTTGGCAGAGAATGGCAGGTGGAAGTGGGTTTAAAATAGTAGGTGTAAGGAAACAGTTTCCATAGTAAAAAGACTTTCCTCTTAAAAAGAAGTACAAAGAGCAGCATTATTGGTACAAGACAATTATTCCAGACAAGAAAAATTTGATAGACATTTAAAAAAGAAATAATACAAATCAGGTGTGTTCCATCACAGCTTTCCATTAAATTCTTTAAACACCCTTGTGCCCAAAATTACAGCTCTGCAATAAGGCACTAACTGGCATAATTTATGCAGGAGAGATCTGGCAGAAATGCAGCACACAGAGGAAAAAAAAAGTGGTACCTTTGGTGCAGTCACTCAGAGCAGCTTCTGTCTTGTCCTACAAAGAACACAACACAGTTTTGTTAGATTTAAGTCATATTTCTTCATGATGGTGATGGAGTCCCCATCCCTGGGGGTGTTCAAGGAATGACTGGATGTGGCACTCAGTGCTTTGGGCTGGTTGGCAACTTGGTGATGGGTCACAGGTTGGTCTCAATGATCTTGGAGGTCTTTTCCAACCTCAGTGATTCTCTGATTCTTGGGAAACAGATTATTTACAACTGCAAATAAACAGGTTTGTGTGGCATTCCAAGGAACTGGGATATTTTTGTAATCGGGGATCCTGTTTTCATCTAAACTAAAAGGTCTTA
>NW_016690280.1:1506115-1529842 GCF_001604755.1 Lepidothrix coronata
CTCAGGAACATCAAAAAGCGGTGCTTGAGTTCGTGAGTCGTTTCTATGGTAGAAAACTGATCATTTAACCACTGATTTTCCTCCCAACACACAAAGGACTTAAATCAAGGTGTCTGTAAATTACAGATCACTGAGCAATTAAAAAGCCAGCACTAGGGAAAGGAGCAGTTTCCTTTCCTGCAGATTGTGTGAATCAAGGATTAATGCAATTATCAATATCGCACAGAACATCTCCTTGGAAACAGCTAAATATAGTCCTGTGTGTGGAGCACTGCACCACTCACAGCTATGCCAAGGAGCTGACAAACAATGCAAAAGCAGAGCTTCTCTCCTCCAGCTTTTATTGGTTTGGGGAATTAATTCACCTGACCATTGTCACCACCTTGGTAGTAACTGATCACAACGCTCTGCAAACCAGGCTCAGTGGAAGAGCACTCAGTTGTGACACACAAAATTAACAGCAAAATCTCTTCTCACCCTTTCCATAGGTGCCCAGATCATAAAATTTGTTCCTATTGCCCATTAAATATGTTTTCTAATACTCATTGCTCCTCACATTTAAAAAAAAAAAACAAAACCACAAAACAAAGAGCAGACAAAAACATGCCCCACTATTTAGAAAATGCCTTTCCTTGGGGTGGGCCGACAAATCCACCCAAACCCTTCCACAATGCACCAATGTCCATGGGCTTTCTAAATATGAGCATACAAATTAAACACTTCAGGCTCAGGCTGCATTAAAATCCCGAATTCTTTGTATATATGCAGGACTCTGCTGTTCAGCAAAGGGAATATGGAACTGCTACATCTAAATTTTCAAAGGACAGACAGAAAGAGCTCCAGCAAAGTCACTGTCACACACAGCTGGGCCTGCACAGAAAGGGGTTTTTAAAACATCTTCAGTGCACACAAAGTGAAAGCTGGCACAACATTTTCATACCAGTGAACAAAGCAGCCAGATCCCAGCACAGAACAGGTCTGGAGATGATGATCCTACTGGAAAGATCTCCATAGACAACCCTCATTCAAGAAAAGAAATGCCTGAAACACAAGCCCTACTGACTTCATTGCTCATGACCTATTTAGAAGTGGCCTTTCAGTGCCATTAGCTGATTCACTGCAGCACAGGGTTGAGTTACAGCTCTACAAGAACGAAAGAATTTTTTTTATAAACAGAACTACAGCGTGGTCACGCTATTCCTGAGGCAGAAAGCCTAAAACCAAGGAATACTGGATGAAAAGTTTTACCTGTATTATGATTATTTTGTTTCTTTTTATTAAAATTATTACAAAATTTTCACCCTAGTTATGTATTAAATGCTAATATAAACAGTGATTTGCATCAAGAAAGGTTCAGAAGAATATATTAAAAAAGAAGAGTAAAAGGACCAACAACAAAGAAACAAAGCAGCATTTTTAAGAGCACCATGTATGGTTTTGCAACCTACTCAGCTCCCTGCAAAGCAGCAATGCAGTCCTAGCTCAAAACCTGTATTTCTGTTAGAGCCTGACCAACATTTTCAAGATATTCCTGTTTTATGAGTTTCAGTTCCAAACTGGTATTCTTAAAAAAGGTGACGTCTGTAGAGTACCTCATGCACCACTCTGGGTTTGCATTTAAAGTATGACTGACCAATAAGCAATATATAAAAGCAAATTTCTCTGGCTTTTCCACAAAATGTAAAAGCATAAAAAATATATCAGCCCCTCGCATCCTAGAGGCATTGCCCTCAAAGGCAGGCTGTGTGACTGTGAAATAAATACATTATTTATTCCTCCACATATACATTTCTTTTACAGAAAATCCTAACACAAAACAGTAGAAAGTCAATTATTCTGCTGAATTTACATTTAAGCTGAAAAGGCTGCTCAGGGGAGAACTTGTGTTCTATTTAAATTCAGGGTAAAAAACCCAAAAAACTAAACCACTGTGAGAAGACACAACTCTTCACTCAGGATGTTAAATTTCCAGCTTCCATGGACAACTGCAGAGTGACTGGTCATCAGTGTACTGTGATCACATCAGTCCAGAGGGAAAAAATTGCAAGTGACTTGTCCCTGGGACAAATTTTGCACAATGTCACTTCAGTGTCCCCACCCACTCGTTTTTCAGGAGAAGATTTCAGTAGCTGCAGGGCAGGCTGCCCTTTCCTCAGCAGGGAAGTAGGTCAGCCTGAACTCCTGGAATGCTCTGCCTAAGGAAAAGCCATCTCCCTACTCCATTCCCTGAGGCTGCTCATGTACAACATTGGGGTCAGGCACAACTTCCCCAATTTACACTCCATTCTATGATTTTCTGCTATTCAAAATCAGTAAAATCTTAAGGTTTGGGGTTTTTTTTTCAAATTTTGTTAATGCAAAGATGACAAATTCCAAGTGGTAGTTAGTACAAAGTAAAAAAAAAATAATTTTTTAAAGTCCAGAAGGAATTAACTACCTGTAACTAGTAAAATGATTTTTAAAGGATCTAATTAGAAATGTTTAGATTTGGACACTGAATTACAATCCCAGACTCAGAAGAAATAAGTATTTTAACACAAACCTGCCTGGCAAGTCAGTGGTACTGAAGAAAGGTCTGATCTGAAGTCATGACAAAGGACACCTTGGCCTAGTGACAATAAAGTGCAATTCCAAAGTAAGGCCATCACATACAGTCCCTGCACCTCAGCTACTCTGACAGGGTTAAAAACAAAAGCATTTAAAGCATTATTCTGCTATGAGAGAAGAGAGCAACCTACACATTTTCCCTGTTTGGATGGGAAATAACCAATACAATGAAAGTGCTGGAAGCAAAATCCTTAATCAGAGCCAGTGGGAGCTGAAGGACAAACACCCTCAGGTTGTAACGATTCCAACTATCCTTCCTCTGGCTGTTCCTATGCATTTTGTTTGATCAATTGATTCACCTTTGCCAGGGAACCGTTCTTGGCTCCAAATCTGGCAGGAGCAGCAAACTCTGCTCTCTCTCCTCTATTTCCACAGTGACAATGCACACCTGCCCCTCACACTCCCCTCTGGAAGGTCGCCAAGAAGCAGTGAATTTAAATTACTGGAGTTCAAGTGGGGCACAGAAACAAGGAATTTAAGCAGATAAGGAATATACTTTTCAGCTTCAAATACCAATTCTAAGTCATTCATTAGCAGTCATCTGCTTCCCCCTGCAGTTTTGGGAAGCTACTGCTGGATCCTGCATTCAAGGATTTGAATTTCAATTTAAGGTTGGAGTCCCCCCCAAAAAAAAAACATTTTTTCACATCTTGAAAAGAGCCAAACTGGCCCTGGACAGTTCAGAGGTCACAGAGCAACGAGCCCTGGCAAGACCTGGCCTATCCCTGCTCCCTGTAATCCGTGGGAAAGACACGTCAGCCTTTCTACTGCCAAATCACCATCTTTTCCCAAAATTGGAACCAGCACTTCCAGACACAAGGAAGGAGGTCAGAGCCCCCTCTGACAGCTTAAGTTAACATGCCAGACTAGCTGACTATTCCTGAGTGACAATATGTGCCGTTCACTCATCCTGCTCCAGAGGCAACGGCCTGGGGGAGAAAAAGTGGAGCTGACCACTGAATCCATCACCTCAAGTGGAAAAGGGCTCAATTTGACAGGAAAATGCAAAACTGAATACAGCATTTAAATCAGATAGCAGCACTCAAAGGAAGATAATTATATACTTTTTCACTCTTTGTATTAAATTGCCACCCAGCAAAAGACTTCTGTGTTTGCTTAACAACATAACTCAAAGAGTTATAAATCACACGGGGAGATTATAATTCCAGATTTTATTAAAATTCTTCTTACCAGCTCTTGGAATTAATTACTCTAGCAGATACAGATATACTTCTCAAATGTTCTCCTCCAAGCTTGGATTAACTCAGAAAATATAACAGGATGTTTTATTCTATTTTGCAAGCCATAGGACAAAGGCAGGTTTAGTCCAGCAATCCATCTTTTCTTCCAATTTGACCAAAACAATAAATATTTAGTGTAGGTGCTATACTGTCTACTGGATTCAGGTTATTAAAGCAGGTAATTTGAATAAGGGGATCACCTTTTATTATAGTTCAGAAGATTGCACTGTGACACCTTCGAAACCTGTCTTGCAAGTTTTATTGCTATACAAAATAATTGTGAGTGCTGATGAGAATTGTTAACAAAATATATATTCCTTATTGGTATTTATCATTAATTTATGTAATAAGTTTTACATAGTCACTTGGATTATCTTCTGTATTAATAATCTGGTTTTTTTGGTCCAGCCACGTAATTCTTCCTGGAAAGAGCTCTGAGACCATCTCCAGGTGATCAACACCTAAAGATTGTTCCAAAATACAACTTGCAATGCTTTGCTTGCAACCTTGGCTTTTATTTTGTAAACACTACAGAAAAAACCAGCAACTCTAACACAATCAAACATATTATATTGGACAGATGAAACTAGGAAAACACCAAATGCTGAAATGAATGACTACACCTATATTGGAGAAGAAATCCCAGGGCACTTGTTCAACCCCTGGAAAAGCCAATTCTATAGATAAGCTTTTATTTATGGAGAACAATGGGATCAACCTGAAGGCACGGGGAAGAAAGGAAGGGTGAGGAGGGAGGCAGCTTAAAGGAAATTTCTTGAGACAATATTCTCTTACGTATCCTTGAGCTTCTGCACAAAACAGGGGAAAAAAAAGAAAGAAATTTTACTGCTTAGCTCAGAAAGAATCTCAGGGTTAACTAAAAAAAAAAAGCTACTTCTCAAAATCAGTTTCACTTAATTCGAACAGAGTGGCTGACAAGACACTAATGAAGAATCTCCTCTACCAGAGCTGTGTTCCTTGTCCTGCTGACACATTTCCCACTGTTAGAACAGACATGGACTGTGATTCCAGCCAGCTGTATGTCAATGGACATGGAACAGCCCAGAGAAGGGAACTGCTTTGGAGGAATATTAGATATTTATTGCAGTGTACTACATCCAAAAAAAAGAGCTTCCTAGGCCAGGTGCATAAGTCCTTGCCAGACAAGGCCCAAAGAACAAGACAACATCTGTCACAATGGAAGAGCACGAGGGATTTAGAATGAAGGATTCAGAATGAAGGATTCAGAATGTTGCACTGGATAAACTCCTAATTAATGGGTGTCCCTCCAGAAGAGGATGGGGCAGGCTGGAACAATTACCATGGAACAGCTGTTGGGTGTCCTTGGATTAATCCTGCAGACCAGACCAACGTCAAAGCCATCACTGTCAGTGACAACTAACCAGAAAAATCTGTTTATAATGCATCAAAAGCAATTTACTGCTCAGTGCCTCTGCTGAGGCAGCAATCAGAATGCTTTGGAAACAGCAACAAAACCTTATAAAAGTCAATTTTGGTTTTAATTCTTAAAAAGCTCAGAGTTGCAAGCCCAGCCAAATAACCAGGCTCAATGCTGCATCTGTTTTTCAGAATATTTCTTGCAGGTTTGTGTCTTAATATCATTTCAAGCTCTTATTTTGCTTCATTGTGCAGAGAAGATTTCTTATGGTATCAGTATTGTTTTCCCTGGGAGGAATTCCCAGTGCTTAAAATTAGAAATCTCACTGTAAGGGGCTCCTGAAATATAACTGAAGAAAATACACAAACAACTGTTCCTTCACTCTGCAGCAGCTTCTGCACAAGTGAGTATTTCTACTCAGAGCTGCTGCTGTGGAAGTTTGCACACCAGGATACACATAAATACACAGAACAAGGACTAGAATCTGCCTTTGCACTTCCAGCATAAATTAGAGACTTTTTCTACAGCCTATTACTGGGGAACAACACTCGATAGAACTCGTTTATTAAAGCTGCTGAAACACAGCATTGGTCTTAGTTTATAAAAAGCCCAACAATCTATTAAGGTGTAGCTCCATAAATTTGATCAGAGCAGGGCCAACATCCAGCTCTCCTTATGACCCGAGCCCACAGTTTATGGCTGGGGCTGCAACAACAGTTCATAGGGAGTTTTTCTTATTTAGACAAGCACTCTAATGGAATCCATCTCCCCCTGTGCCAACACGAGGCTGCTGTTTGATGTCTGCTTTTACCAGCACTGCCCTTGATCTAAAAATACAGCTTTATTTTTCATGTGAATCACTCCCCTGAGTGGTTCAGTGCACATTCACACAGAGGTGGGCCAGCACAACACAGGAGGCTGTGGAGGGATGGGAATAACCCATCAAGGACTGCCTGAGGAGCAAACACAGCACTGCTGAGTGTCTGCTCACAACCTCAGCAGCCAAATAAACACTCCTGAATATTTCTGCCTCATTTTCTACAGCTGCAATTTAAAGAAAACAATCACGTTGCCCTTTTTCTCAAAAAAAAAAAAATCTTTTGAGTAACTTGGAGTTTTAAAAGCTCTGAATAAATGAATGTACAGCACTGTTTGCAGACTGTGACTGCAGTATTTTTTCTTAAAAGATGCATCATTTAACAGATTCTTTTAACAATCAGAATGTTTCACTTTTAAAAATAAATTTGGAGCCATGAACACCAAGTACAGTGAGAAGAGTTGGAGCAGCAATTCAGGAATGGCCCATCCCCATGGTTTTACTACAGAGATGCAAGGTGGTGCAGGGCAAGACAGTTGTAACAGCTGTGTAAGCTTCTAATTCTTCTCTGGATTCAGGATTTCTCAAGCTCTGCTTGTAAGAGATACCAAAAATATTTTGTTGTAAAAAATAGCTACATTTGAAAGACTGTTCATATAATCAGAAAGCTCTTTTGGAACATAAACAAAGAATTGCCAATCTAATACTTATGGTGATAGTGAGAGACAGAATCCCTCTGTTTGGTCAGATATAATCACAAGCCAAGCTGAAGGGCAGAATTGCTCAATACCACTGGAAAAAAACCTACAGAAAGATGAGAGCTGCAGCTGCCTCAGTACTTTCTCTAAAGAAATCTTTCCAGCTTTCATCAGTTACTATTTTGCACTCTCATAACACCTTTAAGTGGAATTCCACAAAGCTGAATGCAAAGATTCAACAGTCCCAATTCTTTTGCTCATTTGACAGAAGGCAAAGATCAAGGTGTAAAATTAAATGATTATGCAACAATACAATGGAAACAAGAGCAACATGAAAATTAAGACACCCAATTTCCAGGCCTGCTGCTCTAGAATTTCTGGGGTTTAATTCCATGACATAATTTCCCTCCGTTTTTAGCATTTTTTCTTGAAACTCTCAAGTTGCCTTCAAGTTCCAGGCTACTGCAGCAGCCTCAGCGTGACTCATGATGACAGTGCTCCTTGTGCAAGCAATAAATACAAGGAGAAAAAAGGGACTGTTCAGTCTAAACTGGAAAAGACACAAGGGCAAGGAGATGTTTTTGTGTGATGAGGAGGTCAAAGACAGTGACTATTTCCCCCTGTTCAGCACCTGAGAGCTGCATGAGGAGAGTGCCCTGCTTTGGTGTGTCCCCCCTGTGCAAAAAAAAATCCCAAAATTAAACAAACTCCCTCCTACAACAATACCAAGACACTGACTTCCCAGAGGGTCCCAAGATGGTCAGGACCCTGGAGTTGCAATAAAAGAAATTCTAATCAAATACAGGACAAATGTTTCCAGTATGAGTGTAGTTAAACACCAGGACAGGGAGCCAGAGACGAGTTTTATGTTGGGAGGCAGGTTTTAATGCAGCATCTTTACTCTCCCAATATTTGCCAACTAAAGTTGAAAAAAAAAACAGAAAAAAATCCAGAAATCAGTAGAAAGCCTTCCACTATCTGCCACAAGAATAACAACCAGCAGAAATTCACTGGATTACTCACGTGAACAGTCTAATCCTGAAAGTGATTTAACAAGTTTTATCAAAGTCAGAGCAAAAAAAGTTCTTTTTTCTAACTACTTGATGACCATAATATCTTAGAACCCTGAAAACCAACTGCTGTCAAGTGACACCACTGACTGAGAGTCAAAAAATTGGTTCACACAGACTCACAGGAGAGTAAACACCATTCCAAAGGCTGCTGGACTTCCCCTAAGACCCAGTTCCTTACTCCCCACAACATATTACCCAAACATTTTGTCCAATGTAACTGCACTGAAAGTAAACAAACCCACACATTTAATGTGTTTTGTTTGATTAAAGCTCAAGTAATCCATAGGGATACATTCAAATTGAATCCCAGTTAGCTGGATTATATAAACCAGCCTTCCAGGAAAACTATGCTCAAACCTGCTGTGAGTTTTGGAAAAGCACCTTGCAGCTGATTGGGGGAAACAATGGATGCACACACACTAAGTAACATGGAACAGGGAGATTTTTGTTTCTTGTAATCTCTGAGTCACAGTCACTTCTCTCACTGCTCAATGCAGACAAAAATCTGCAGTGGAATGTGATGATTAAGAGCAGCAAGGAAAGCTACAGAAATACTTGTTACCTAAAAGAGGAAATTAAGAACAGTAAAAGCAGACCCATGAGGGCTCTAAAGGTCCATTTTCGTGTCAGTCACAGACCATTCGAAAACTCTGCACTGAAAATCTCTCTGTTTACATTCAGCACTGGTGCTTTGGATTACCTGTTTCTCTTCCTCTGGCATATCTTTCTCTAGTTCTAGTAAGTATTCTTCATCTAGTTCTGTCTGCTTCCTCGAGCTACTCCCACCGTTCTGTACATTCCCTTCATCATCCAGCACAGCTTCCTTTGCCTCAAAGGAGTCCTGACAGTCATGGAAACACTCATCTGTTGTGGGATCTTGGCCTGGGGATGGGGCACATCCACTCCCAGTGGTCTGGGGGTTCTGGGCATCTCTGGTGCCAGTCTCTGCAGATTTCTGGTCAGAAAGCTTTAAGTGACTGAGCAACTCTTCAGGTGGACTTGCATCTTTAAATTCTTCCATGCTGGACGCCTGGGAGGGGGTTTAGAAATGAGAAAGAAATAACCCTCAATAAGGGTCATATAAAACACTTGTCAGCAAACAAATCACAGTGTGGGTCAGGTTAGAAGGGACCACAGAGGCTCATCTGGTCCCACCTCCCTGCTCAAGCAAGGCCATCTCAGAGCACATGGCATGGGATTGCATCCAAAAGGTTCTGGAATATCTCCAGTGGGGGAGACCCCACACCCTCTCTGGGCAATGTGTTCCAGTGCTCGGTCACTGCACAGGAAAGAAGCTCTTCCTCATGTTCATGTGGAACTTCCTGGGCATCAGTTCCTGCCCGTTGCCTCCTGTCCCATTGCTGGGCACCCCCGAGCAGAGCCTGGTCCATCCTGACACCTCCCCTTTAGATATTTATACACATATAAACTTATTTAACGCAATTATTTATTTTATACACGTTTGTAAGCCTCTAAAGTACTTAAAAATACTTTTGGCATCCCCTGAGGGAAACTGTGACCCTTCAGGAAAGGAACAACTTATTCACGACTCTAAGCACTGCAGCGACACGCGTCCAGGACACTGCGGCCATGAGTAAGTGAATTCCCAAGCTCAGATTCCCAAGCCCGGCCCAGCACCGAGAGGCTGAGCCCATACACAGCCTCCAGCGCTCCTCGCCCACCCCAACCGCCCCACGGCCCCTCCGCCGCACCACCACCCCCCGGGGGGTGCCGTGCGCGGCTCCCAGGTGCACCGCAGCGCTGTCCCGGCGCTGGGGCGCAGGGCGGACCCGCGGCCATCGCTCCAGACCCCGCCAGACCCCCCAAACACCCCCCGGTACCCCCGAGCCCCAGGCCCCGCACTCACCTGCGCCGGCCGCGCTTCCGGCTTCCGGCGTCCGCCCCGCCCCCTGCGTCCGCGGCCGCCGCTTCCGCCGGAACAACCAATGGGCGAGGAGGCGGCGCGCGGAGGCTGCCGGGAATTGTAGTCCCGCGGGGCGGGGCGCGCGCCTGCCTCAGGCGGAGGGCGGGAACGGGCTGAGGGGGCGTGAGGGGAGCGCAGGGGAGGGTGGCGGAAGTGATATAACTTGCCTGTATTTTTAATTAATAGCAACAGGTGGCTGGGTTTCCCTTGTCAGTTTGATCTTTAAGCCACCGAAGCTTTGAGTTTCTCTGGACTGGTTCTGATGAGCTTCGGTTAACGAAGCTTGAGGGAGATGAATGTTGGACAGCTGGGATCTTAAATGTACGGTCCTTCAAAGACATAACCAGAAGATGCAGAGGGGATTGACAGCCTGAAAGTTGGACACTCTCTGTCTAAGGAAGAATAATAAGAGAACCAACGAATGGGGACCAGGTTAACCAATAAAGAATGGAGCAATTAAATTAATTAGATGAATTATTAAATTATGAATTAAATTATGAGAATTGTGTAACTTAGAACCAGTCAACGTTAATTTCTTTGTTTCAAATCAGACCATGAAGGGAGGCTTAAATTTTGCCAGTAAATGGAATAAAACTCTTAGATTCAAACAGCCAGAGACTTAGGAGGTTATGCACTTGAGTTTTGCACTTTAGACGTTCTTAAATACTAAAATAATTAAATACTTAAATATTTACAGCAGAAAATTCATAAGGTAGAGCCAACGTGAGGCCCACAGACTGAGCTGTGTAACAATTTGTGTTGCTAAAACTCAGCGCTCTGGAAAATAGCTTCTATTATTATTATTATTATTATTATTATTATTATTAAACTTGTGTTTTGCAGAAGAGGTGAATAATTTTAGAAATGAAGACTAGGTGAAAGAGTTTCTACTTAGAGAATACGTGTTACATCTGGAAGCTCTCAGTCAAAGAAGGAGCTTTTTTTAACAGGTTCTAGTCCCGAGTTTCCTGAACAGCATTTCCTCTCTTCTTTTTTAAAAATAAAGCAGAACAAAACTTTAAGACACATGAATTTCAGTGGAAACCAAATTGCCACTTTAAGCATTTACAAGTTTATGGAGGGGATTTTTAAAGGTGGCAGCAGCAGAATACAGTTACTTAACCTGCTTTTCTGTAAACTTGCCAGTTGGCTTTATTGTAAAAAACCGATGTTTTGACAAAGCAAACGGAGCTTTGGGGACTCGTCACTTCTGGAAGAGACAGTAGAAATCCCAGGAGATCCAAGTTCTCTTGCTGCCTTAGGGAAAAGTCTTACTGCTTAAGAGGCTGGATTTGTGGTGTGTAAAATCCAGGGAACTCTTTGCTGGATTAGAGTATTTGTGACTCTCCCACGCAATAGAAATCCAATAGATGGCGGTGTTGGATTTTCCAATTTCCCTGTAAAACGGATCCAGTTTAGTGAAATCAGGGCTGAATCTCCACTGTGTTACAGTACTGTCAGACTGGACTCTGAGCTGACCAGGAGAGGGATGAACTGTTGCACAATTACCTCAGGCTCCAGACCATATGTTAAATTTACTTCTTGGGACAGCTTTTTAGATCTTTACAGTGCAGAAACCAAAGCTCAACAAATCAAGCACAGAAAAAATAATTACCATTTTCCAGAGGTCGTAGAAAGTTCAGGTTCTTCACTAGAATTAAACATTTGCACACAAGTCTCAGTGGAATCAGATTATTGTGCTTCCCAAAGAACATTTGAAAGGAAGTTGTGAAATAGGCAATTAAAGGCTTTTTAATCACAGCTATAAATTAAAGTTTTACTACATCCGCCTTTTAGGCTGGCTTATTAAAGAAATTGTGAACGATTCTTATTAATTTTGAACATCCTTTCTCTTTCTCTCTAAGTCTTGGCTGGAGTCCTATAAAGATTGTGAGAATTACTAGATAGGGAGCATATTCTTCACTGGTCAAGTTAAGATGTTTTGATATAAAAAATTTCCAGTAACAACTTCAGACTTCCTTTCCCTATCACCTTCCACTTGTCTGAACAACCATATCCCACTATTTTTGTCAAGTTTTCCATTATTTTCACTGGTTTGACTCCACGGGGTATAAAATAAGGATCCAGCCTTATTTTATGAAGACAATTCTTTGCCTTTATCACTTTTTGCATATTTTGCAGAGGCAAGATGCTCATTATTCAGCAGGTGTAAATGAATTTGCCTCATTTGAGCTCAAAACTGTGCCAATCACATCATTAGAGTTTCTAAAGCAGGATTTGCCATGGTGTTGTCACTGACTCATCTGCTGGGATTTTGTGCCCTACCTGTGGCTTTGATTTGGGCCTTGCTGCTTCTTATACCCTCAGTAGTGGTGCTGATGGAAACGTGAAGTGACTAATGTTTGCAATCTCCTTGGAGGAATAAATAAAAAATGCAACTTTAATTTTAAACTAACTTTAATTAATGAAATTTTGGCTATTCTAGGAAAAAATGAAGCCATAGATTATAACTGAGTAGAAATGGAACCTACCTTTCTGCTGTTTACAGCCCAGGCAGGAGAACAGAGGGGTGCAGGAGCATCTGTCCATGTTGTGGTGACATAAATTGACATAATAACCCTGCTTTTTCCTGCAGAGACACTTTGTTTTTCTCCTCATTTTAGTGACAGACCAACCAGATAAACACAATACAACAAGTTATCATGTCATTAAGATGAACAAACGCTGATTTATGGATTTACAACCTTTATCTTTCAGCACTTCTCCCTTTCTCTTGGTGTTTTCAGCACTCTCATTTGTCTCCCACATTATCCTCCCACATGTCCTGTTCCACATTGCCAAATCTTAGTAGGTAAACAAGCCCATGTGACTTGATTGGCCCTGGGCTGTGTGTGCTGACTCACCAGTCAGAATGTGCAAGTTAGAAGCCAGCAGGCTTTGAGATTGATCAAGGGACAGCTTTAGAAAGGTCTCCTAAGAAAAGGCTCTAATTGGGTTCTCTTCCCTCTCTTTAGGGAAGTGAAACACAAAACCATTAAGGCAGAGGCAGGATTTTCCCAGGTTGGTGCCCTGACCTCTGTCACCACTTCAAGTGTTTTCACTGCTCCTTGGAATCATGACTTAGCGTTTGCACAAGTAACTAGGACCACTCCCAGTCCCAAAAAAAATCGTAGTGGGTGGAAACATTTTTGGGTTCCTTTAAAGTGACATAAACCAGCATGGCGTGTGTCCTTATTCTGAAGTGTTTCTTTCTGAGCACTTCAGGGTAAAACTGGTGTTTGTGGGATGCACCATCCCCACAGGACCGTGTTCTGCCCTGTGGAGTGATGAGCCAGAGCACTGCAGGGGGGTTGGGAAGGAGGTGAGCAAATCTGTTGTTGGATGTATCAAAGCAGAATCCAGTGTATTCTCGTGGGAATGAGCTGGTAAATTTGTGGGATAAGGAATAAGTGGATGCCAGTATACCAATAGTTCTGTGGATGATTATCTCCTGTGCTGTGCAATTTTATGCTCATTTCTGTGAGGGGAAAGTCAAGCACAGAAACTGAGAGCTCAGAGCTCATCTGTTGAATAAGAAGTTGCTGTTTTGACATTTTTTCAAACTAGAACTGTACTTTATAATATTAATATCCCCTCTTCTCTCCCTGGCACATTTGGAAAGATAATAGAAAATTGCATTCCCAGAGAGTAAAGAATGTAGAATGCTTTACAGTTTCAGTCTCATTCAGCTGGATTGATTTTACCATAACACTTTTCAAAAATAAGCAGCACTTTTGTGATAGCTGAGTGCACTGAAGCCTAATGGGTTTAATTTGTGTGCAGCTGGGCTGTACCAAAGCTCCCTGAGCCATTACAGCTGTGGCTCTCCCCTGAATGGCTTTGGACAAGCCCCTAGGTAGGGATTAAGCTCCGCACAGTAGCTTAGCCTGGAGAAATTCACAGTGTTTTATGAACCCCTTCTGTGTTAAATGGCAAAAGCTCCTCTTTGGAGGCAAATCTATTTGGGGTTCATCAGAAGGCCTGTTAATAAGCATAAAAAATACCCGTGATGGAGTGTAGTTGCATTGGACAGACCATCATCATGTGCCACTGCACTGGATCCTGGATGTTCTGCTTGGCAAAATAATTTTGGCTGTACTAAAATATGGGCTAATATGGGCTTGTCCCACAAGGGTTTATGATCATGCCCTGGTCCAAATAGTTTTTCCTTTAAAGGAAAACATTGCAACAAATGAAGGACTAACAAAAGGAAGAGGGTGATTTGTATGGCCTCATTTGGGCTAGCCTTGCCTGGTGGAGGTTGTAAAATATTCCAGTGGTAAAAATAAAGATATTTAGAATAGATTTGTTCTGGAGAAGTCAGGTGGTCCTGCGAAAGTTTCATATTTTAAGGTGGCATATGAGACTTTCTCCTCTGTAACCTTCATAGTCCTGCCTTCAGATCCACGTGGGGTTTTTTCCCATTTTATATAATCAGTTTTATTGCCTGTACCTCCAGCGAAGCTGTGGCTGGAGGTGAAGCAGGTATTGTTGGCAACTTATGAGCAAATGTGATGGGACTTTTGAAATCTTCCATAGTTTACATATTTGTATGGATGGGACCCCACTGGTACAGTGTTGCTGTACCAAAAGGGGAATTCGTGAGACAAAAAGTGAAGAGCTTCAAAGAAGAGAGAAGACATGTAATGTCACACATGGCTATAAAGAGCTTGGAGAAATGTATTTTAGAGAAATATTAGGAATCTTCCCATCTTATGTTTGCTACACCTACAAGCTGTAGGCTCTCTAGTATTGAAATTTAATTTTAAGAACGAGACACAGTTTATTAAAATTCTATTTGAAGTATAAATTAGGTATTGCAGGACATGTGTCTTTGGGTCTTTTGCTCTCTGACGATTTTGGTATCTGATTTGTGTGTTTTGAGGCACTGAATGTGTTGTTAATGCATGTCTTCTCCTGATCAGTTACAAGGTTTACAGAATGCTGGTTTTTCCAGTACTAAAATGGCTGAAATTCTCTTTTTATACATTTGAAAGAAGCAGTAAGGGAACTTTCCTTGTGGTTTTTGTAACATTACATGTAAAAATGCACAAAGATGATAAGTACTTAAAGTACTTATAAAAGCCTCTCTGATTTCATCTATATTAGAGAATTATAGCATTGTTTAAGGAGCTTAAATGATGATCAGAGATCACACAGCCTTTGTTAGGACTAGAAACTAATTAAAATAATTATCAGTCTCTCAGAGCTATGTAGTTAAAGGATTTAAAGTAATAGAATGCTGTTCATTCTCAAACCTTGCAGTATCACTTCTTTCTCAAATACAGATATTGAATTTACTTTAGACTATACAAGTAGTGTGACTCAAAATTTACCTGAAGTGTGCTGTCAGATTAAACAAATTCATTTCCAGTTCGCTGTAGTTTGGAAGAAGTTTTACAAAACCCAAAAGTGTTTGACAGACAATTGTATATTCCCTCCAAAAGTGTACCAGTGGGTCAGAAACACAGTTCTCTGCCTTTCAGAGCCACAAAGGGCACAGCTTCCTACTGGTGTACCACAGCTGGGTGTGATATTCCTTATGGCAACATCAGTCTGTGAGCAACAAGAGTTTGTTAACTGTTTTATAATACTTTTAAATTTAATAAGCATTGTCCTTTTAAGAGGAAATTACTGCATTTTCCACAATTAAAATGAAATTATTAAAGTAGGAAATTGGCCATACTGCAACAAGATAGGACTTAAAATATACTTATGTGGTTCTTACTATAACATAGGACCATGGGAAGATGCTGGAACATGACTTTCCTATCACTGGGCTGGGGGATGTATCATCTAACCACACACCACGTCCACCCCTGGCTATTTGATGAAAGAATACACATGAAAGGAAACAAAAACTAAGGAAATGGCTCTCCCTTGGGATGTAGCATTGTTAAATTGTCCCCAAGCGCTTTTAGTACATCAGTTTATGGTTTGTTCCCTGTTTCGAGTTTTAAAAAAGGTCACTACAATTCCTAGTAAGGAAAGGCTCGGCTGGAGAAAGGAGTAAATACTAATTGTCACGGTTTGTACCACTTCATGTGAAAAAATCAGTCAGTTCTGTGATTCACACTTAATTGCAAAGGATAAAAATAGCTTCCAAACATGACCTAAAAAGTCCCAGAAGATATTGTCAGGAATTCTCTTAAAGAACTGTATTACTGAGCTGGAAAATATTAATGAAGTGATACTTACACTACTCCATTGTTTTGACTCTTCTTATCTGAGAGGTAAAGCCTCTAAATGTCCAGTGCTGTTTTCAAAGCCTGCTAAAAGAACCAAGGGCTGAGCATATTTGTCCTGGAGCTCGTTTTAGGCCTCCAGCGGTCACTGCTCTTTTGTGCTGTGCCCACGACACTGTTTATGAGGTATTTGGAGTGATTTATGAGTGTTGCTTTTAGAAATCAGATCCTCTGGCAGGCTGTATGTTTAGAGGACGCTTACTGATGAGCTCAAATGTAGATTGTGAGCTCTCACCATTGCTGGTATTTTCAGACTTTCGAAGAAGAGCTTGGTAAAGGATAGAGGAGTTATAAATGCTGGTGACCAGGGAAGCAACTGCATCCTAGGAGTCACAATGGCAAACTTAAAGGCTATGAGTGTTTTATTTTGAAGTGAAAATGGTGATAAGGGAACTTGGCTGAATTCCAGTCCTACAGTAATAGGTGCAAGTGTTTAAATTGTTGAGAAATTCCTTTAATGGTTGACATTGTTTTCAGTTTCTAAAGTGCGAATGTACAGTGACGTACAGCAACGATACGGAACTACAGGCAAAGTCAGGGGCGACCTGGAGAGGAGCAATCAGGACTGCACTGCTCACTGCCACTTCCAGACATCCATCCATACAGCTGGCACACCTGGACACCCACCCACTCACACATGGCCCCTGCCCACCCCCCTGTTTATGGATTCTTTCTATGTACAGATGTGTTTCGCCGTTCCACAGCACTTCCACGACAGCTCAATAATTGGATGTGCACTTCCCTGGGTTTATGCAGCACTTTCCCTGCATTCTGTTCATGCTTCAGTAGTTTCTCTGGAAACTGCCTGGGAATATGGTTAGGCCCTGCACTTGGCCACTCCTGTGACTTAAATCTGCCTGTTCCTCCCTGGTGTCCTTCCCGTGCTATCCTGAGAAATCATGCACAGGTCCACGTCTTCGCCTGGGCCTAACGTCAGACAGGTCGGTGTCCCAAGGGAACAGACTGGTTGGGATCTGTTCATTCCAATGTGGTGTTTGCTCTACAGGCAGCTTTGCAGTTCAGTGTGTCACAGGTGGCCTCACAGTCCCTGTTGCTGGAGCCTTGGCTGCCGGCAGGGACGTGTCCGTTCCGCTCCGAGAAGAGGCTGAAGGTGAAGAACTGGCACGGCTCCTTCTGTCCACTGCCATCCTGCAAAGGGCTCAGGAGGGAGCTGGAGTTTTTCCATTCCTGGAATGTGCACATCTCCAGCTGTGGGTGAGTGATTTTGCTCACGTACCCGGGGCTGGGAGATGCCGAGGATAATGTCCTCTGGCTGCCACTCAGGAAACTCGCGCTGTCCTCCAGAGAGTCTTTCCTGTGGTGTTCAAAGGAGCACCGATTCCAGTTTCTGTAGCTGTAGGGCCACCACCCCAGCTGCTTTCGACGGTGGCACTGGCATTTCAGGATCTGTATAAAAGCCCTCTTGAACTCTTTGCTTGAGCAAGGGTAGATGATGGGATTCAAGCAGCTGTTAAAGTAGCCAAGCCAAAAAATCACCTTGAAAATTGTTTCGGGTGGCTTCAGAGCTGAAAACAGAGATCCTGTCCACAGGAAACAAGCAGAAACAATATCTGAGATAATTGGTTTGTCTGCCTCTAGGAAGGGCAAATGTTACATCAGATCGCTGCTAGAACCTGTGTATTAAAAATATTTCATGCATGTTGCTTTTAGTTTTGGTCTTTTGCTACTAAAATGTTACTTTTGTTGTTTCTAAAGCTAATAATGAAATGCTCTTCATCATCTGAAAGTCAAAGGAGCACATAATTACTGTAGAATTAAAAACTAAAATGCAGTTTATGGGTACACATCTGCTGCACTAACATGTACTGATCCCAATGACAGATCAAACTCCACCATCCAAGCTGTTGTACAAGACACACATGGAATAATTCTGCAAAGGACTTTCAAGGGTCATTTTTGAAGGAAAATATCTAAATGTTCCCAGGCTTGTTAGGAGGAGTGTGTCCAGACATACTTTATAACTTCTAATATACTCTCTGGCAGCCTTCAAACATCCCCCCATTTATCCAGGTTATTGTCATAGTACAAACCTCTTGAAACCTGAAGTTAGTTGTGGAACTTCCCATATCTCAGGCGTTCATAAAAGTGGTGTAACCCAAAATAAGAGGTTGTTTTATGAGTTCTTCCTCTTCTGTTCACAACCAAATAACTTCCCTAATGAGACTGCCCAAATGAAAAACCCCTACTGGGAAATCCATTTCCTGTACTTTTAGTGTTAAAAGCAGGGGCAATTGATCAGCTAAATTTAGCAAATGGGGCTGTAGAAAAGAATGTGTGACATTTTTAAAGCAAAACAGGCATTCAGGAGTTATCCAGCTGGGTAAACACCTTTGTGTCTAGCTCAAATATATCAAGGAATGGGGATTCAGGGGAGAATTCTTATGTCAAGAACTGGAGTTTGATTTGAAGATTTTTTTCAAATGGAAGTCAACACCCCAGCCTGGATGTCACATCCTGACCTTTTCCACTGGAGTGGTTTCAGATTCACTGGGCTGTGAAAGCAGCTGAGTCAGTTGTGGCTGTCAGATGCCTGAGTGGGGAGGGATGTGATTCTGGGCATATTTCCCATCTCACAGCAATGTGGAGGTCATGGCTTGGGCCTCAAAACTATGCAAAAGCACTTCCTATCCTCTTGGGTAAACAGCTCTTCCGTGCCACAGCACAGTGTGTCTGCATGGCAAAGCTGGGCTTGGAGCCTCCTCATTCCACAGGAATCCAGAGGGGAGTGTGTGCCATTCCTCATACATCCACTGCCCTCCCCAGGGTGCCAGCTGCTCCCTGAGGTGGCTCAGGAGAGAAAATAAGATGCTGAGCTGGCATCAGCTCTCCGGAAAGACTCTTCTTCATTACTAACAGTCAGGGAAGGTCCCGTGAATCCAGAACTATAGATTTTTCCTTGGCAGTGTTTGGGAATGGTGCCAGCTAGAACTGGGTCTGCCCATTGCCTCGGAGCTAAGGAACACACTGGCCTTTAGGGTTAAAATGGAGGGTTTAAATCACAAGGTTCAGAGCAGTTCTTCATGACTCCTGCACTTTACTGACTTTTACTCATGGAGAGTAAATGGAGAAAAGGAAATATATCAGAAAATCAATTGACTTGATGAGTTTTGATTGATCAGTTTTTTGACCACACTCACCAGACTTCATAGAGCTGTTCAGTTTGGAAATACACTGAGCAATAGCAAATATCATAAAGAGAAATTAAGAAGTATTTTATTTAGTAGAAGCTAATTGCATTTAGGGTCTGACTGGTTCTTTATAATGAATATTTTATTACAGAGAAAGTAAGTGAAGCATCTTAATGAAATTAGGGAACATCGTGGGAAGCAATTTGGCATATTAATTGTCCTCACATATTCTGCAGAATATCTGCCCAGAGCATCACTGAGACATTAAAATTCAGACTCCAGTGGAGTCAGTGGAAGTCCTTGAAAGGCTCGTAAGGACTTCGGTGGACCTGGGAAGAGACCTATAATTACTCATAGAATCATCAGTTTTCTTCAGAATCAAGTATTTTATACTTAGGCTAGATAATAGTTGGTCAAAAATACTGTGAATTCTCTGGATTTAAGGAGAAAAAGTGGATATGGATGAGTTTGGGGCAGTCAGGTGCTGTTTTCTGCATGTTACAAAAGAGTCACATTTCAAAATTTTCTAAATCCAGTTTTTCTTAGATGAGAGCCAAGCTGGGGGAGTGTGTGTTCTGTTTTCTGGAACAAACGCAACATCTGGTTTTATTGCAATACAATGGTCTGGAGTTGTTTGAGTGCTTTGCTGTGTGTCAGTGGATATTCCAGTGATGGTGACAAGAGAGCTCCACTGCACGGCTTTGTCATCGTCTGAAGATTAAAGAAAAGCCACAAAATTTGAAACTTCTTGTCCCTACTGATAACAGGTAGAAAATGAAATGTTTCCATACTTGAAACACTGAGGGGGGGGTATTCCCACTCTGGAGAAAACCACCTTCTTGTTTGAACACCATAAAATAGAAATAGTTTGAGAATTGGTAAGGAGTATTTGGAAGTTCAGTTGCAGAGTCTAATCAGACTCAAATAGTTAAGGTAACCTTGGAAGGCAAACACATCCTCTTATTTCAGGGGAGATTTCATTCTGGTGCGGATTGGAGCCATTCTGACTGGAGTTAAATATGAGCTTTTCAACGTTCTACACAAGAAAAAATTCCAATGTTTTAAAAATTGCTGTAATGAGGAAAAGCATTGCAAAATACCAAGTGATAACAGATGAGTTCTGAAACATGAAAAACAGGAAGCTTCACCAATATCAAACCCTGTCTCAATCTGTCCTCCAGAACACAGCTTGTACAAAAATGAGTATTGCTTTGCAAGAAATCTGTTTCATGGTGGAACTTGGCCTTCCTATGGAAAGTGACCTGATCAGATTTTTGCTGTGACCAACAAGAGACATTCCCAGTGCTTGGCTGTGGGTGGCTGCTGAGGGTCTGGCTGGGAACCTCCTCTTCTTCCCCGTGTTCCTGCTGTGATTCCTGCAGCAGCCGGGACTGCTGGAAGCTGCTCACGGCTGAGTTACAGCCACCATGTGCACAGCTAGTAAAATTCTCCCTCTAGAAGTAATAATCTGCCTTTGCCCAGAGTTATTACGAGTTTAGAGAAAGGATGTGGTTGTCCTTTATTTAAGCTTTTGTGGTCCCTTTCACCACATGCTTCGCCAAGTCAGCGTGCCAAGGTTTTAAAGCTAATTGGATTTCTAGAGCTCCTGATTCCTTCCCTTCCAGCATTCAGTGTTTGTTTACATTCCCCTGGACTTATTTAATATAGGAAAAAACCCCCACAGTTTACAAACAGTAGAGGATGAAATAGAGAGTATGGTTATAAAATTACGAGTTGATCAAGCTGGGATGAAGTGCAGGCCTTCTGGAGAAGAGGATTAGGATAACAGTGAAAACAGTGAGAAAACAGAGAAAATAGATCTTGAGAAATAGGAAAGCATCCAAAATCAACAGAATAAAATTCAATAAAGAAGATGAAAGATGGTTAAATTATAACTAATACAAATAAATAACCGTGGGTAGTGTTTGGTTGTGGTTATTTGGCATGTTGGTGTCTCTGTGGGATGCCTTGTGCTGCACATCCCAGCAGTGCCTGGGCTGCCAGGCTGGAGGACAGTCCCAGGAACCCAGCAGTCACCAATACACTACTCCTGTGCTTGTGGGTATCTTGTGTGTGTGTGTGCATGTGTTGTAGCACTTTGCTTTTGAGGAAGGGGAAATCTCAAATAAGGAATAACTGCTGTGGGAAGGGACACCTTCCACTGGATGAGGTTGGTCAGTGCTCCGAAGTGTCCTGGTTGTGAGGAATTTCTGTCCTAGAACTGACTACCTACAGCAGTGCCCTCATATTGCAGATGAACAAATCACTTGTATCAGACCAGCAGGAACTTCATTCACAGTGGCTCACATTTGAGAGCTTTTTAAAGGCTCCAAAAAATAGAAACTTATCTAGAATGGCAAAAATAAAATCAGGATTTTACCTCCCTTCAAGGAGTACAGGGAGGGATCAGGTCTTTTTACTAAACCCCAGACTTGCTACACCTTCTTATATTACAAGCAATTGCAAGGCAGAGCAGCAATATTTGCATTTCTATGGGTACAGTGTCTGTGTATTTAACCCCAAAACTAACATGGACACCACCTCAGTCCAGAATAGCTGTGCTGACTTTCACCATTGAGAGAGCTCACTTGTGCTTAAATTGTGTTGCCCTCACACAAATAGTGTGAAATCAAGATCAATTTTGATAAAAATCTTGTTTGGTACCTAAAACTGACAGTAGTAAGGGACAGAAACATGGCACTAATGTTGTTATTATTTTGTCCAAAAGAATTAGAAACTTCTGCAGCTTCCAAACTAGACAGAACATGGGCCAAGCTTATTCTTGTTTTGCAAAAGATTAGATGATTGAGAGAGTCTAGAAAAGCTAATCTAAGTCTGCTGACATTTCATTTATTACACTTAAATATCTGCAATTACTAAACATGTTTTGGTGTTTTCTCCTCTTCTGACTTATAACAGAGACATCTCTCTTGGCCATTGTTATTAGATAACAGCCTGTAGCATGGAATTGAATAACACAACTGCATAGGTACTGTATGAACTTCCAGTGCGGTTTTTCTCTTTTGTCACTCAGACACAGATGGTTATTGCTTTCTGATTTCTAGGGATCACCCAAAAGCCTGTCAAAATATCTCAGAATCTTGCAGTGGTCAGTGGAGAAGCACTTCAGTAAAGATGTGAAAAAACTCCTCACTTCTTGCTCATGTCAGTATTTCACAGGTAGGTGCCCTAAAGCCCCTGAGACCCTGAGGTGTGGCCTCGATGCTTTAGGACCTGTGTAACTTTACTCAGGGCTTTCCTCATTAGCACCAGCTCGAGCAATAGCACAAGTGTTTGCAAACGCCTCTGGCACAAGGACCTTGTGTTCCAACTGCCTTGCTGAAAGTAGTGTTTCCCCTGAAATTATCCCTTCTCTCTTGTCTTTGATTTCAATAGTTTTGAGATTTCCTATTGCTGCCCAGTGGATCAGTCCTGAATTGGTTTTTCCCTGGAGCTCTCTGACCACCTGAGACAGGAGTTACTGCAATCCCCGAGGCTGAGAAGTCAACTCGAGTTGATTTCACTATATTTTTTTGTGTGTATTGCTTTGTGTGTTTGTGTTTGCAAGACAGTACACTGTGAGATTTCCCTTTGTTCCCCTGACATGCGAATCAAAACCTTACAGAGGAAGTACACAGGAATTTGTGTGGTTTCACCTGCTTTGATAACAAACAACTTTGTTCTAAAATCCAGAAGTCTGTAAGTGACTGGTAATTGACACCCTTTGTAAAGCAAAAGGATTAAACCAGGGCTTAAGGGAGGCTTTTTCAGTAGGAAAATGAATCACCTTGAAATAATCTGGTCCTCCCCATGTGGCAAAACACACTGTACTGGTCAGTAAATGCCCTTATGATGTTTAATTGTACATTCCCTGCTGTCACCCGTGCCATTGAACTTTGCACAAAGATTGACCTGCCAGTGGGCAGAGGGGCAGATTGCCACATATAGCAGTGATTTATATGAATTCTGTGTAACTATTAACTTGAGGACATCAAGTCTAGAGAGCTGGACCAGTTAGGCAGGGGAAGAGGAGAGAAGACTAAAACGAGGTGGAAGACAAACCAGGCCTAAAGCTTTTCAGAAAGCAGAACCCAGTAGCATTGAGAGACCTAATGCCTGCAAGTGCTTCCCATGGGAAAGTAAGGGACCTAATTTGGTATTCTTGATACAGAGATGCAGAGGTTGGCCTCATGTAACATAAATCTACATTTTATACTTCAATAACATTTTAAGAATAATTTTGTGTGGGCTGACCTGTAGCATGCAGATGTTTTTATGTTCTTTTTTATTATTTTATAAAAAGGTTTCAAAAGCTTAATACCTAAAAATGGTCAAACCAATTGTGTCTTCCTCCTGGGGCTCCTGGGACCTTATCCCACTGCCAGTTAAGTTACAAGAATTTTGTTTCTGACTCCAGTGGATAAGACCCCAGGTTTTGTGGGAACAGGAGGACATAAGCTCTAAAATGGGAAGTGAATGCTGCTCTGCTGATTTCCACTGGAGTTAAGCAGTACCTGGGGAAATTAATGTGCTCTGGTGAAAGTGGTGGAGATAGGAAGTTTTCCCTTTGTGTG